>NW_009925634.1:35469-44815 GCF_000696875.1 Nestor notabilis | reverse complement strand
ATTCCTGCTAAAGTTCGGAGTACTGTTTATATTCATGGAAAAAAGGAAAAAAAATGAAAAGTGCTAACAAAAATGAATATTGAGCTAACGTAGTCTGGTTTTGCATGGAGTAAATATCAAGCTAATGCATAAGATTTATCCTCTATAGTAAATCAGCAATATGTCTCATTTAAGGCATCTCCTAAGACTGCTGGTTTTTACTGCAGTATTCAGTCATGCTGATTTATGCCATACTATCCTGTGAATATTTTGCAGAGTATTATCAATAATATAATTCTGTCTCTGGGTCCAGATGGAATGAGCTTAGAACACAAAGCAGGCAGAAAGCATGATTCCTTCCTCAAGTAGTTTACTGCTTGAAATAAACTTGATACAAAATGTGGGACAGGGATGCAAGACATCAGTGATTGGGGGCCTGGATCTGGAAAAGTGTCAGCTCAACTAACAAGACACTTTATTCTGTAAGAGCTTATGTAGTTGATTAGCATGGTTCTGTTTGACTGGAAGGGTATATTAGAGTCATGGCAGGTGAGTAGGGCCAAATTAGAACAGTGAGTAGTGACATCACAGATCTACTCAGGATAAGTTCTTCTAATTGTCAGTACAAGCAGACATCTCATCAGTGTCATCAGGCTGCCCACATAAGAAATTGTAGCAATGGGAGAGGAGTGGTGATACCAAAATAGGTAAAGGGCTCTGGTCTCACTTACTGCACTTGAGACTGAGTCAGGAATAATTGGCCGAAATCATCTTGTTTATTGTGGGTCTCTACTAGCAATGGCATTCTTCCTTACTTAAGTCATGTAGCATTTCCGTTGAACTGTGCTAAAGGTACTGCCCTTTTATTCTATTGATTGACCTGCTGATCCTGCATATAAGAACCACCAAAGATAAAATTCAATCATTTGCAAGTGTACTTGTCCTCATTTGCAATGTTGTAGCTTACATTTTTGTTGTGGATTCTAGCTCCAATAGAGTCTAATCCAGATGTGCAATAAATCCTATTGTTAGGAGCCTCAGGCAAAATATGAGTGACTAGAGATCCAAATGTCCAAAATTTTGTCATCTTTAGTTTGGATTTACCTCTCAACATTGTACAACATATTAAATAGTTCAGTACAAATGTTTTTTCTTTAGTTGAACTATTTTAATCTCATAACTGTGGTTTTGTCTGATTTGAGAAGTGTGCTCTGAACCTTTTAAGTTGCACTTACTCGTATGAAAAGTTTATGTACGTGAATGTATGGATGTATGTTAATTTTCCACAAAACCTGAATTCAGTTTAAATTCTGTTATGCTTTATGTTCTGCTGTGATCAGTAATGATCCCCAAGGAGGCCTAGGGATAACACTTGATAGATCAGTTGGCTAAAATTCTATTAGCTACATCACTGGTGTACTCCTGTGTAGCTTGCGTTTCTGAAAACTTGAAGAAGTGTTATAAAAATTCTTCCTTCAGCAGTGTACATCTTCTTTGAAGACATTTAGATACTTTTTCTTAGAAAAAAGGGGTTGTGGATGAGATGGTTCTCTGAAGCTGAGTTTTGGAAACTAGTTGCACGTTTATTGTGGCACACTTGTGAAGAGGCATAATGTGAAATTGATGATAGGTATTTTCTTTGGCAGAACACAGGGTCTGTCCCTTATCATGTGAAGGACATGTAAAAATAATGCAAATCAGTCATGCTTTAAGATAGTATTCCACAGCTACGGTGGTAACATGTTAGAATTCAAATATAGGCTAAAAGTATATGCTGATAAGTGTAGGGAGAAGTATGAGAATGGGGAAGAAGACAGTGAAAAACTTTTGATCTCTAAGGGGGTGCTGTTGATTCTGAAGTTCACCACTCTTCATGGGTCAAATCTCCACAACCATTCCTTTTGATATGGGGAAAAATATGTTCAAAATTTCTGGTCTCAGTTCAACTTCTGATAATAAGCTCTGATCTTGGAGATGTCTAGTCTAGATTAAAACCATGCAATGAATCTTCTGTCATTTTCTAAGGAATACCAATAGACATTCTAAAAAGTGATTTACTCAAAACAGTGATCAGGATTGCATGTGAAATTAAATTCATTAGCATTGCCCCAGGCTTACACAATTCTCTGCATATCATCTTCTGTTCCATAGTTTCACAGAACAGAATGTGTTTCATTTCATTTTCCTTGAAAATTTACTTGGCCTAATATCTTGGCAGCAGTTTACAAATTTTGCTATGTTATACGGCTGCCAGGAAGAATAAAGAAATGGTTCCCAGTCTTCCATGAATAAAACTAAATTTCCTGAATTAAATATTTGTTTTCTTGCTGTGATATCAGTCAAACCAATCCCTTAAACTTCATCCAAGGAAATTTTCATGCAATTTGAACTCACTAAAACTTGCAGCTAGACAAATTTAGACTAGAAGGAAGATGCAAATTATGGAGACCTGAGGTAATTAATCTCATAGATGACTTGCCAAAGATTACGGTTGGTGCCCATCAGTGATAAGCTCAAATTCATGACAGGATGCATTTTCTAGCAGCTACGGTGTAGTTCACCAGTAACTATTGATCAAGAAGCAGGAGTTACTGAAAAGTGTTAAGAACTAGACCAGGCAAGATAAGATGATCACAAAGCTGTTTTCAGGCCAGAAAATTAGTCAACTTTTTTTAATTTTACTCATCACTTACAAGTCAAATAGAAACCTCTCAGAACAGTTTGTTCCTGATTTTCAGTATATATAAACATTTTTGGGTTTTGTTTTTGTTTTTTTTTCCCCTGATAGGTGCAGCTAGTTACAACAGCTTCTACGTTTTTTGCAAAAGTCTCTGCCAATCTGTGAAACCTGGGAAACTCAGGGTCCGCTGCAGTGAGTGTAAGCAAGGAACACTGACATTGGAAAGGGTAAGTTTTTTTGTTTGTTTGCTTCAAGGCTTTGGAGTATATGGAAATGATATATCTCGTGTAACCTATTTGCATACATGTGGCTATGTATATATATATTTCTACTTATTTTTTTCTTGCTGATCATAACTCAGGAGAGCAATTCAAAGGATAGTTTCACTTAACTATCATCTCCATTATTTGCAGCTTACGTAAAGAACACATTGCAGACTACAGCTCCGATACTCCTACCTTTAAATTTTAAGAACTAATGATTAACCTGGTAGTATGTACCACGTGTGTTAAAGACTTGGAATTACAGATGCTTATACAAAGCTTGGAGCAGTTGTTAAGGCGACAGAAAGACCTCAATTCATGGTTTCATTGTGAACATTATGGAATGAGACATGGAGGGATTAAGTTGTTGTGCAGTTGGGAATCTTAATCTCTCCAGCCTAGCTGCTGCATGTAAAGTCAAGGGAAAGTTATTGTGCTGGGACAGAAAGTTAGTAGATCTGTCAATCTTGGTTTTCATTCTAGAATGGGAGAATGTTGTTTGACTTGAATGTACAGTAGTGTACAGTTTTGGAAGGGTTTTTCGTTGTAAGTGTTGCTGAATTTGACTGGTTGTATACTGGGGAATGAGAGTCCTTCCTTTCTTGTAAATCAGTCTTTTTCAATCAGGTTTGATTTATAAGAGGCTTAAGTTTTGTAGGCGACTGAACTTTACCATACTATAGGTTGGGGGTGGGCTTTCAAATTTGGCACATGTTTAAGTGTTTAAATTTGTCTTTCAAGGTGGTTTAAAGTGGTTAATTGCACCTTCATGTCCTTGATGTAGCTCATTGCTCCAGTGCTCTTATATGTAATAGTACGTGAGACTTTAAAAAGCCAGCTCCTATATTCTCACTGAAAAGAATAAACTGTAGAAGAAGAGAAGTTGCCTCTAATGTACATTTCCAATGGTATAATATTCAGGATGGATAAAATACAGATGACATTGTATTCAGCTTGAATACTTGCAGTGAGCGCTGCTGAAAGACATTGCTGTTATCATTAGATGAGTTTGAACTTTGTTTATTGCATTGACAGCACAAAACATGTGCCCTTTGCTAGACTCAGTGGCTTTCTTCAGCATGTCCACTTTTGGAAATTATTACTATCTCATTTGTGCCTTTTGGTTTGGAATCGTTTTATTCCTTGTATCAAATAGATTTAGATGAATTTCCAAACTTTTCAGTTTTTACACTATCTGTTAAATAATGTTCTTCATTTTGGAGACTTAAAAAAAAAAAATAAAAATCAATCTCTTCATTGTCTCCAAGAATTCCTCAGAATTCCTCATAGCTCTATGATAAAACTCTATTATAAAAAGTTCCACTATGGAATATTCTAAATACACTTTTTGTATCTGATTGTCTGGAATGCATGGGGGGGTCTACCTTCTTTTGGCAAACACAGCATCAATAACACAATAAATATACACAAGCTGATAATTTCCATTGAGTGAGCAGAGTGCAGCTGCTTCTTTTTTCCATTAGCATATTTTACAATAGATATGAAAAGAAAGTAATTGGAAACTTGTAGCGGAATCACTGACGATTTTCAAGATTGATTCAAAAAATCCCAGCTTTCAGAAGATTTGAGAAGGTTCCTCAGCATAAAAGTACAAAAGAGAAATGGGAAATATCTTTTAGAGATTATCAAATGGTAATTTTTGTCTGGCTTAGTTTTTAAATGATTGTCTACCAAAATAATTTGTACTTAAGGTTCTTGTTACTTTCTCCCCGAATCAAATTAAGTGTTTTATTATTCTTTTCATCTTGAATTGAAGCAAAGCACAGTACTAAGGACAGTTAGTGTGCCATTCCAGCACTTTGGGCTGGCAGTCCTCAGGACTTTCACACTGCAGTATTTGCAATATGAGCACACTTACTGTTGTGAATGTGCTATGCAATAGTCAGTTTGTTTTATAAGTACATACCGTCTACCTTAGTCCCGTGATTATGAAATTAGGTGCAGATTTGACATGTCCCTAGCCCTTGTGACCTCTTTTCTTCTCACTTTCTGGTTCGTCTTCCAAGGAGATAAAAAATAATTCCAGCTGGGGAAGCTTGAAATATGTACTAAGCCCTGTTTACTTTTCAGTGTGGTGTAGAGACCTCTCTGCATTAATGCTAGGCAAAAGCGTGGTCCTCCCAGCAAGTGTGTTGTATCTGCTCTGCTTTCTTCAGTGCATTGCAGTAGGCAAGTTATGTCAGGCTGAAAACATTACTGTCAAGCACTTGACTTTTGTGCACATATTAAAAAAAATAGTGTAAGTTAGTATACTGCCCCAAACCTTTGATTTTTCCCCTCCAATCCCACTGGACTATGCCAGTGATTGCCGATAGACAGTATCTGTACTGGTACTACAATTGTTTTCCTTTTACAGAGGAATTAGTTAAAATAAAGTTGACATGAGCAATCTATAAAAAAGCTTGTCTGTGCCACCATGCTCCAGATTTGTTAGAAAAGCCTATATTTTTAAAGATTTTTTCCCAATTCTCTGTAAACTGTGCCTGGCCTTTACATGTCAACATAGCAATGTTCTTCATAAGCTCTTTTGTGCCATAAGCAGCAACGCACCATGTAAGCCAGCATTGGTTACACTAATTCTTTTATTGAGATGAAAGTGAATACCTGTGTAAAACCCACACAAAGATTTGGGCAGCCTTAACTTACTCTACATGCTAATCCTTTTCCTACCTAAGCCACAAATGACCAACCTAGTTAAACTGAGCTTTCTTTTTTTATGGTGTGCTGACTGACATTTTTAAATATTACTTATTCATTTAAACAGTCTTATTCTAAAGCCTTATTTAACTGTCATGCCTATTTGCATAGCATTATTTTAATATATGGTGCTCAGAGTAGATTTATGATACTATATTTCTGTGAAGTTAAAAAGCCCAATGTTTCTGTTTTTACCATCTAAAGACATCCATCTCAATATTAAATTTATAATTTTCCAGTTGACACTTAGGTTGATTTTTATGAACATTTAATGGACTAATGCTTTATGGGAGATATATAGCAGGTTGATTTGATTATAAGAAAATATCAGTCACTGCAAAATTATGACCTTTTCCTAGTTTTTCTAATTAATCAAGCACAAAAGGATGTCTGGAAAGATTGGGATGTGTGAGTCTTATGTAGACCACCTACAAAGCTGTCAGCAACTTTGTTCAAATAGCTTGAAAATGTTAGTCATTAGTTTCACACTCTTATTTTTTTGTTGTTGATTTTAAGCTTTTAAACTATTTACTTCATATATATATAATGCTGCAATTTGTTTCAGAAACCACCATTCAGATAATTAGGGTATTCCTTTTTCCAGAAACAAACAAACAAACTGAACTACAAAAAAATCCTGATTGTAAAAATCACATTTAAAGTCCTTTTTTTTTGAGCTATAGCAGTGTTAACATTCACAGTGTTAATTCAATATTGAAAAAGAAAATGTATATCTGCAAATGGAAGGCCTGATTCTGCAAATTAATATACACCAAGCTATACACATAAAGTACACTTTTCAGTGTAACTGACTCTGTGACATACTCCTGATATAGAAGACAGTAAAATTAGACAGTAAAATTTGACTGGTTTGTCAGATGTTCAACCAGAGTAAGAATCTGGATTGAAGTGCAGTAAAAAGACTAGGTCTCCGTAGTCAGCCACAGGGGCTACAGTGAGGCCATTTCTACTGTGCAGACTCAAGACTCATTACTTGGAATCTTCATGTTGTGTTCTTGG
Organism: Nestor notabilis; assembly: GCF_000696875.1. Lineage (NCBI taxonomy): Eukaryota > Metazoa > Chordata > Aves > Psittaciformes > Psittacidae > Nestor > Nestor notabilis. Next base: position 38,155 of record NW_009925634.1, on the reverse strand, counting down.
TAGTACCAGTTGGGTTTTCAATATATCCTCTAGTGCAAAGACAAAAGGAGTTTTGCGTAGCTTCTATAGTTTTCAAGTGTTCCTTATAGCTCACATCATTATTTCAGCTCATTTCAGACATGGGGAGTTATATTCAGATCTGATTTAAATCCTTGCAGCAGATATGAGACTTAGTTTCTGGAATTTGCAGCACATATGGATTTTATTTGGCAGTTGGTGCAGACAGTCCTGTAGCTGTCCCTGCCCTCTGGGCTCCAGAAGAGCCTCCTGAGGTCACAGGTTTTGTTAAACTGTCTCTGACGCAGAACTGCTCTTTCATTGTTTGTGATATTAGACGTATTGCTTTCATTTACCACTTTTAATCTTAAAACTAACAGAGGAATGGACATTTACTGATTTTTGTTTCTCTGGCACCATGAAAAGCTTGTCATTTAGGTATCTTGTCAGTCAGTGTGGTCTCTGTGGTACATCACAGCTGTGCAAGGGAAAAGTGCTAGAGTCTTTTGAGTGCGTTTCGGTGACTGACAAATAACAGGTCAAAGCAGTTTAAGTGGTCTTCCTAATAGACGATAGTGTAATATTTTGAATTTGCTACTTTCATATTTCCTAGGAGGACAAAGATCTTTAATACAGTAATTTTCTTCAAGTTCATACTTCCTACTTTAATTGAGTTATTTAAGTACGGCCGTTTCTTTTTAATGAATATAAACTTAGAAGAGATGTTCAGTAATATAAAATAAAAAGGCAGTTTACTTCTGATATCTCTTTCTTTCATATATCATTGTGAAACTCTATTCCACAGTGCAAGACCACTCACCATTGCTCATTTCTGATCACATATTTTTCCTGGAATTAATTAGTTGTATATTGTCTTGGTGACAGAGAAAGAAAGTACCACTCACTGCATCTGAGCAAGGCTGACTGAAAACCAGAAAGGGACATATAGCCCCTCTGCAACTATGATGCCCTTGCTGCTGAATCAGCTTCTCCCTACTGCTGTTTACCATTGCTGGGGTAATACTGCAAACAGGTTACAAAAAATAAATTTGGCATTTGAAGCTAAATTGTAAAATAAACATCCAGTGGAGTGCAATGTGATAAAGAGTGATCTCATTCAAAAGCTGGGGAGATATTAAAAATGCGATTGAATTTTTGAGCCTGAATTACATAGTTATTTGTCTCTCTAAATTTCCATGTTTGCTGTGAGAATAAATATGGGTTTGATGTTATCTTAGCTTACACATTACAAACTCTACGTGTTAAAATACTTCTGTTGAGTTCTGTGCATACGAAAGTTACCACTGTAATGTGTGCTCCTTTGTCAAACTAACAAATGTGAAGCAACCATTTATTGTTGGGTTCCGGCTAATGAATGTGTTAGTACAAAAATAACTTAATTTCCCTGCACTTGGCCTACAAATGTAATGCTTACAGGAAATTACGTGTATTCAATATATGTGCTTCTTTCGACATAAATAATGAAAAAATGTCTCAATTCTGCCGTCTAAATTACCACAACTGGGCATGGGTGTTACTGCAGTTTTGAGAAGACCAGTGCATAGAATAAGGGCTCTTAGACCTCTTCCTTTCCAGGGTGTCCACAGATTGAAGATACCCTTCTGCATTAGTTATATTAAGTCAACATAATCATAAGCCTTTTTTTTTCCCCAGTGAACCAGTGTTTTTTGAGAGTGAATGAAAATCTGAAGATACAGATAAGTTATCTTGTTGGGTAGCCCAAGCCCAACTGTGCCAGGATGCCAGAGAGAAATCAGGCATATTCTGGTCCCTTCCCTACCTGAATAACACAGAGAACTGTATTTTTTTGTACACTTGTTTGTCTCATGATCTCATGTGACCGTGACAGGCTTGCAGAATATGAACTGCTGAGACTTAGTACAGGACTGTATTATGATAGTAAGTCTTGTCTCCTAGTGGTGTTTGTAGTTCATGTCCAGTTCCATGGTAAAGTAGATACAAAACCTCTGGCATACCCATTAGATAGTTTGAGCAGTTTCCAATAACAAAATCTGTCCTAGAAAGGGATATTTTCTCATCATAGAAAAGGAGAATCTATCACTAATTGGCCTGACCAAGGAGGCCAATATTTTTAGTATTTCTACTGTAGTTCCACTACAAGTCTCACTTTACACTGAACACCTTAAAGGACAGCCTCACTCTTGCACCTGCCTTACATAGTGGCACTGCCATTGAGACTGTCCCCCAAAATGCTAAGCTCCATCTGAAGAGAACTGTTGGGAGGATTCAGAAAACTTGATATAGTTTTATTCAAGCTTTTGGCTACCTCTTTGTTTTCTTTTTCTAATATCCCTTAAGACAAATTTCACTATATTGGACATCAATTATTTAATTTATGTATATACAGTAAATGAAAACAAATACATACTTGGTTTATGAAGATTATTCCATCAATTCCAAAAGACAGGAACAGCACTGTGATTCAGAATAAACTTTGCAAAGGAAACAGTTTTGCCTCTGTGTTGAAAAAATAGCATAGGTTTTTCATTCATTTTAATGGGAAAAAAAGTATATCTTAACTCCTAATTCTGTTATAAGGTCCAAGTTATGTATGCATGATTTATAATATTTATTACAGTATGTGTTTTCAGTGAGATTACACATTATAAAGTGTTTTAAAAGCTGGTAAGAAAAAGTTACCAATTAT
>NW_009925634.1:2038-35438 GCF_000696875.1 Nestor notabilis | reverse complement strand
AAAGAGTGAAAATTACTTCAGTGTTGTGTATAACAGTAACTCACAGCAGTTACTCACTGACTGGTTAAGGTTGAAAGGGACCTCTGGAGGTCACCTGGTCCAGCCCCACCCCCTGCTCAGGCAGGGCTATTTGGAGCTGGTTGCCCTGGACCATACCCTTTGAATGTCTCTGAGGCTGGAGACTCCATGGCCTCTCTTTGCAACCTGCATCAGCACTCAGTCACCCTCACAGTAAAAAAGTTTCTCCTCATATTCAAGATAACAGCTTCTGTAGTTCAGTTTGTACCCATTGCCTCTGGTCCTGTCAGTGGACACCTCTGGAAGGAGCCCTGGTCTACTCAAAAATACCATGCTCAGTAACACTTGTTTTGTCCAAAGTATTAGTTGTGTTTGAATTAGTTTTGTGTAACAGTGCATATTCTCTGAATTGTGATCAGGGATCTTTCAACAAATAGATCCTGTATTTCATAACTCCTACTGTTCCTTAAATCCTTATAAATTTGGAGCACTTAATGTTGGGTGGCATGGGATCATGTATACATGTAGATCAGAGTGTTTACTTTATCTGTTCCATTCTTTTATGGGTCTTGTGCTATTTCTATTTGTATTTTGTAAATCTTTGTTTAGATGTATACCTTCTGGAACAAAAAGAAGGTGTGTGTGTGGAGTACCAACAGATGTGATGAGTAAAACTTACTCAGCTTTAGTTTGGGCTGTTCTTAGGGGCAGAAATGTAACCAGAGAGTGATTTTTTCTTTCCCTCTGCTGGCATATGTGCAGACAATATGACAGCAAAAGGTGTTATTTTGGCTAGGGAAATTAAAAATTAGCATATCTTTAGGTTACGTCTACTGGCATATTGATTATTGGCAGCTCTGCTGTCACTGTCTTAACAAGATGTAACAACAGCCTTCTCTCTTTGCAGCAACTCTTCCCTCACAAAGAATCGCTCGCTCTCCAAAGTTTCTTCGCCTTTTCTGTTGAAAGGGGATACAATGAATGTTTGTAAGCATTTTAAACATTAAAGCTATACCTACTCTCTTGGCATCTTAAGCTGTATTTGGAAGTAAATCCTTCTTGGTTCTCCCTTCTCAGATCTTTCTCTCTCTCTCTCTCTCATCCCTTTTTCTACTCAGTAAGACCATAATATGTTGTGGATGTGTTATTGGAATGTATTACAGTACAAGCAAATCTTGGACTATGTCAGTGGTGTTTTTTTCATATGGCAGCTGCCACTGAGATTCAGCTGTCCCAGTGTGTAACTCTCCTAATTTGCTTTCTTTATTAAAGTACAGCCAAACTTCTGTCTTCCCAGTATTATTCCTTAGGTAGCTGTGTGTACAGAGAAATCATGCTCATAATACATCATTTCAACATTTTTCATATTTCAACATTTTTCATAATGATGAATATTAAACAATTCTAAAGGCTCAGTAATTTTTTCCTAAATTTTAAGGTGCTTGAACATCCAGTGCTCCAGCTGGCTCAGGAGGAAAAATAACTGTATTTACTTAAGGTATTTACAGTACCAGAAGTAGCAAATGCCAGACTATTTTCTTAAATGTGTAGCTTAATCTCCATTAAGAAAGTCATGCAATTTCTGTATTTTATTAATTATAATGTTTTGATATTAATTATTGATAATTAAGGTGACTAATTAAAAACAAATTAAAGTAACTTTTTAGCTCTACAAAACTATAAACAGATCCCTACGTCACTGTGGAAGAAACCCCTCCAAATCTGTACATTTTTGCCTCATGTCTGAAGTTATGGGTTTTTTCCTAGGTTTGGACTAAATTAATAAAAAAGGTTTAGGTTACTAGAACATGATGTCAATATAAACTCATACTTCTTTACCTAAAAAATCAGCTAATTTTAAGTTGCATTGTTTAGGCTTGGTTGGATACGATTGTGATCTAAAGGTATTGAGGTCAAACTTGTTAAACTCTTCCTCAGAGCTTCATTAGCGTAAAATATGATGGAAATCCCAGCAAGTTTGCTAATGACAACAAGCTGTGTGGTGAAGTAGACATGCTGGAGGGAAGGGATGCCATCCAGAGACACACTGACATGCTTAAGAGGTGAGCCAACACAAACCTCATGAAGTTCAAGAAGGCCAAGTGCAAGGTCCTACATCTGGGTCAGGGGAATCCCAAGTGCAAATCCAGGCTAGCAGAGAATGGATTGAGAGCAGCCCTGAGGAGAAGGACTCAGTGGTGTTGGTTGATGAAAAGCTCAACATGACCCAGCAGTGTGCATTTGCAGCCCAGAAATCCAACTGTATGCTGGGCTGCATCAAAAAGAGTGTGTCCAGCAGGTTGAGGGAGGTGATTCTCCCCGTCTGCTCCATTGTTGTGAGACCCTACCTGCAGTACTGTGTTCAGCTCTGAGGCCCCAGCACAAGAAGGATATGCCCCTGCTTGAGCAAGTCCAGAGGAGGGCCACGAATATGATCAGAGGGCTGGAGCAATGCATTTTTGCCAATGCCTCAGGTTCCTGAAAGAGCACCAACAGATGGTTTTGGTAGCTTTCTTCCATCTAGCTTTGCATATAAGCTGCCAGCTGAAAACACGGCTGTCTCATCCCTACCCAGGAGCATTGCCAAGAGTAATGTCCATCACTTTCAAAAAAAAATATACTAACACAGGGTAGTGTTATTTATCTGATACCAAGATAGATGTCATAGATGGTAGAGCATGTTCTCAGAATATCAAGAAATTTTTTCCTGAAGTATGTTGGTCTTCTCTTGGGCTGCATTTTGGCTGTCTGTTCACCCACTACCACCTGTGCAGCTAAGAGGATATACAATTCTGCAGTGTCTTCATCTGAACAACATGTTCATTCTGGATGTTAATACACTCTTTATATTTTGATTTGCTAGGTTTAAAAAATTTGGTTTCAGATGGAAAAAAAATAAATTCCTCTGAAGTTAGGGGAAGTTTTCAATTCCTTTCATTTCTGATTGCTTGCTTTCTTTTGAACTAACAAACCCTGGCAAATGGTCAAGAATGTGTTTAACACAAACTTTGCCTGGTGTTTTATATGGTGCTTAGGGGTGGGAGAATAATTCTGTTTGAATTTTCGATCCCTTCTGGATCTGTAAATATATCTACTTTGGCTCAAATGTAAAACTTCAAAGCTCCTAAATGCAGTTAAGAATAATTTCATACCATTTTGTAAAAAACAGTCACCAAACTGAAAGACTGTCTGTTTGCTTGCATGAGTCTTGAGCCTCATGTAGCTTTCTGTCGACATCAAGTCACCAGATTAAGCCTCTGCCTGAAGCGTGACAGTACTTCTGGTGAGAAGCAAAATGGATTTGAAACAGTGCAGTCAGGTGCCATCAGAAGAAACAGTTTATACATCTCCTGCCTTATAGGATATAAACCAGTTCAGTCAATTGTAAGTCGGCAGGTTGAGGGTTGGTTTTATTCTGGGCTGATAAGAACGGATATTTAAATGCTCCGTGCTTATATATAATATTAAAAGATCCTTAAAAAGAAAATGAAACAAAACCAAAAATACCAACTCATGTAAGAAAATGTGCTTCAACTGTGCAATAGTTATGATTTATCCTCTAGAATCTCACTTTTTGCTTACATTTTAAGTAAGGTATTTATTATGTGGAGCCATACACAGGTTTTTTGTTACAAGACAATGTTGGAAAATCCCATCAATTCGTGATGGCAATGTACAAGATTATTTATTGAGGATGGATTTTAAAAATAACAAGTGTTCCCTCACTCTCAGGCTTTTGAACAGTGTCGAGACCTTTTTTTTTTTTTTTCATTTAATTTGCCTGCAGGTCTTGACCTCATGCTAATAATTTCTTAACGTGCATTCATAATTATTCAGCTGATGTTATAGTACGTTAGACCTCATTTCACCTTATGCCTGTGGCTAACCCAATTAAGAGGAATGCAGGAAGAGACTGTTCAGGTTCTAGGCTGTGATCAGAAACAGGAGCCAGCAGGTCACCTCTTTGATTCTGCCTTCCCTTTCTGCCTCACTGCTGCATTTTTGCTAATGTAAAATGGTGCTTCCTGAAATTCAAGCCCAGTGATGAAGGCCAAGAGTGCTGTCTTTGGCAGAGCACTAATTTAAAGAGGAAATTAGAATTCATAGGCTTTATTTACTTCAATGAGAATGAAATAGCTAGATTAAGGTTCTTTTAACCTACAAGCTTCTTTTACCTCTACAAATTGTGTAGTTTTATTCAAAATATTTGTACTTGGAAAACTTTTCCTTCAGCTTGACTCTTAAGATTTTCTTCCGCTTTTATGTCTTTCTAGGATATTTCAATTCATAAATTCCAGTAAAGAGAATTGACATTTTGTAGCTTTCTTATTTAAAATATAACTGATATAATTGAATCTTAAGAATGTGCAGTGAGCAGAATATTCCTGTATACGTCGCAGAGTGGGGTGGGGTATGTCATGTAATTAGCAATAATTCCGTTTTCCCTGTATATTTTCTGATAAAACGAATTAGGGGGCCTGAGTGTGTCTGTGTTCAGTAAGAAGGGGAGGGAGGAGGTAGAAGAGTAAATAATAAGCAGTTTACTTTTTGCCAGTACACATACTCATTTCGTGCTGGCTGGCTATGCTTCTGCATGAACAGTAACACGTCACAAGAAAATGAAGGTAGAATTGGGTATGGGTCCTGTTATATTCTGATAAAATCGTGACTATTCTTTCCTAATGCTAAATTTGTTGAATGCCAGCTCGTCCATAACTACAATAAAACCAGCTAATGCATAAATGAATTCTGCCAATTTTAAATAAAATTTTAAAACCTGATATGACAGGGAAGAATGCTAAGAGGTAACCAAGTGTGTTAACGCTAAATGAAGGATTATCCTTACTTGCGAAAAATCCATTCCAGCGAGAAATTGAATTGGGGGCTTCTCTCAAAAAAGAAGGGCTACTGTAGCTAGTGAGCCAAATCAGCACCTGATTTTATTCCCTTTACAGTAATAAGGTTATGTGAGATCCATAAACGATATACAAATGAGAAAAAATGTAACTGAATACTCTCTGCTCCCTGCTTTTTAAAGATTGTCCTCCAAAGTACTGATTATGCCAAACTTTTAAACTGGGATGTGATCAAGCATATTAGGAGCGATGCGCTTCATTTGTTAGAGCATGTTGTGTGAACAGTCTCACCTCTTGTCTGGTATTTTTACTTCTCAATGAGGATTTTGTGTACAAAGCATGAATCATATATGCATAAAGTGATTAATGCGTATAAAACAGTAGATCCTGTATTTATTACTCTTTCAACTGAAGAAAAGATTTTACCTAATCAGTGAAAACAGCTGGTCCAGAACCTGGTCTTTGTCAGTATTTTAAGTGACACAGAGGTTAATGATAAAGAAAAGATCACCAGTCTCCATGCCACTGATACTGACTCTTAATGGGTCTCGGCAATGTGTAGCAAGCAATTTCAGAAACTAGACCTGTATAGAATGCGACAATCTTGTCACTAATTTACTGCATATAGATGCATCCCACTTAGAAAATCCATTTACTTTAGACTTACCTGTCTGTATGTACTTTAATTATACATAAACATTCTCCAATTATACAGTGCGCATAAATCCAAAAGCTTCTGGAAAAGCTAGGACAGTAGATTAACTTCTGAGACAGGCTCTTTAATAAGCAGACCCTAAGCTTCCTTTACTGTCAGGAATTTAAACTCAGTGTACAAAGTGCTCCCCAAATGCTTTGTCTTATGCAAAAGAGACAAGTGTTGTAACAACTGGTACAGGACATGAAAAAAAAAAAAAAGAAGAAAAGGAGAAAGAGAAGGAGAAAAACATATGGATCTGCTCCTTTTCAAATGCAAATTGTTGAGGCTGGAAGTCTACCACTTAGTCACTGTTCTCCATTTAACCATATGGTTAGTGCAGTGATAGAAAAACCCTAGTTCTCCTCCTGAAAACAAAATGTAGTAGAATAAAGTGCAAAAGGGAAAGTATTTATTTTGTTAATTCCTGCTATTTTTATGCAATTTTTAATATGTTTTATTTTAAATGGCTTTGATAGTTCCTGGAATCTATATCTATCTCTTGGTATTTGACTTGATTACTGTCTTCATCCTTGAAATATATGGAATGAAATCTCTAAGTATGCCACCTAAATTTAAGATGAAATTACAATGATTTTTCTACCTAGTTCCAGTGCTCTTACATCTGTACTCCATACACAGCTAAAACTCAGCAGAATGCAACATACATATTAACAATGTATCTCATATTTGTGCAAAAATTGGAAAGAAGCAGGTGGAAAAAGAAGTTATTTTGTGGTCCGTTAAAACCTTATGTCAACCTCAGCTGTGCTGTTAAAATTCTGATGAATTTCTTGGTAATCAGTCTCCATATGAAATGAAAAAGGATATGACTGTAGCAACTCCTTGGCTATCCTCCTGATCTTACTCTGCAAACAAGACTCAAGAGAGAAAGGATAATGCAGGCACACATGAGGACTTTTTGAGAGAGACGGGGAGGTTTGGTTTAGTGTGCCTGTAAAATCCCTTTCAAATGGGGATTGTGAAGGAAGAAAGAGGACTCTTGATCTGCCTCCACTGGCACGATGGCTACATCAGAATAAAATTTCAGCTTTGGAGTGTTTGGAGAGAATCATGTCAGGGTGGTGTCTTTTGGACAAATACCAAGAGATATGCAAAAAAGATTTAAAAGAGCACTTTACTTGGCTTCAGCTGTGTTATTTTACAGTTACAGTCTTATTTTAGTATAGTGTAAAATCATGTAAACAACAATATCCATGCAGTGCAACTTCAATCTGCAGGAAGTCCCACTGGCTAAGAATCTCCTCAGGCACCAATCTCATTGTGTGATGCTGGGAACACTGATATGGAGAGACTTACGATCTGTTTACGGGGATGTTGTATAATGAAAAAGTACATTGTTCTCTCTTTATTTTAACAGATTATGTCTATTCATGGTTTGAAAATCACAGTGTTACTGTACACAGGCTTTTTTGAAGTATACATAAATATACAGTATTTCTTCATGGTTTGTTAAATATGTACTGTAAAAATATGAGAGTAACACATTCTTTCTAGCCTTTATTGATTAAGTAGAAGGTATATATAGAGCTCGAAAGTTCATGAAAGACGAAGGGCCTTATTCTCCATCACTTATACGTATTTTACATTGCAGTAAATCTTTGAGATCTGTAATAAATTGACTTGAGTAAAGTTATACCTCACCCTCACACATAAAATGGAAAGAAAGCTTAATCCTCTATGAAAAATTAATGTTCAAAAATTTTATACTCCTCTTCATCACTTTTTGAAGTTATTTTGGGTGAAGGAACCCTTTCCTCCCTTTGTATTGTGGTAGAATCTTTTCACCATGATTTTGTGTCTTTGTAGGAGGGTTTAGAAAATTTGCTGCAGCAGTTACTTAGCACCATAACAAAGCTACAAAGTAGAGGCAACTGCTTCTGTGACTGCTGTAGCAGAGAATCTTATATGGAAAAGTTAAAGAGCAGACCCCACTGGTTAAATTGACCTGTTTGCTACACAGTTTTTTTCAGTTCAGGTGCCAGTAACAAGGATGGGGTTGAAAATTTCTTTTCTGGGAAAAGCAAATCTGGCATTAACTATGCCAAGAGATTTACAAAAGTGGTAGAATTCCTAGACTTAGATTCCTGTTGCTACCTGTCTGACTTGGATTTGAGTATTAATTTTAATTTTCTTGCCTATTGTTTGCCAGTGAGATGGTCCTCATGGGTTATAGAGTAGAGCAGAACTTTGTCCCAGTTTCGTGGTTATCACTGAGTTCTGAAACCTTGTGATGCATGCCAGCATTGTCTTCAACCTTGGTGCTAAAGGGTCAGCTGTAAAGCACTTTCAAAAGATTCTGTAAATGCCACAGTGAAGTATATCTGTTATCTACCTATCCCCTACCTTCCACCCCCGCTGGCCCCAGGACCAAGCATATCACTTTCAAAACGTATGGTTTCCCCCAGATAAGGTGCTATAATCCTAAACTTACTTCTGTTCCTTCTGTATTACCAGTTCTGCTCTTCAGCCCATCAGGAACTTGTATTTCCTCTGTTTGTGATTTAGGGATTTAAGGAGAGTCTATTTGTTTATTTAAGAAAACTTTTTCTTTCTTTGTTAGATAACAGTGAAATTCTTGGTAAGTTACCTAGTCTTGACATTTGCACAGTATTTTTCTTTCAGAAGGAAAAGAAAATGTTTTATACTCTGGGTGTCTGCATGTGAATATAATAAGCATACCTGTGGAGAGAAAAACTTAAAATTCAAATCTTGAAATCAGTTGTGGGATAAGGGAGAGAAATCTTAACCAGACTCCCTACACTTCTGCACTGTAGACAGCAGTGTAGGGTAGATGTACCAGAGTGGGCTTTAAACTTGCTAACTTGGACCCCAGAAGCAGAAGGTCAGTTACTCAGTACTGGCGAGGCAACTTCACTTCTCTGATATGTTTGTAGCTGCTGTTGAGCTCCAGCTTGCTCTGTCTAAACTTCCACCAGTACCTAACATAGCCCTTTAAAAAGTCTTCATTCTTACATCTAGAGGCCTACTTATAGGAATAAAGCCTATTTTTTATGAAAAATAGAGTAGGATCTTCAGCATCCTGTTACGCAGGATAAGCAGGCAGTTCTTTCCTAATTAGACTCTCAATGAAAAGTTAATCAATTAATTAAATGCACTTTATTGAATTTAGTTACATTATCTCTGAGAGATGGAGACCAAGGAGATTTACAGATTTAGGGGAAGTAGCATTAGAGGATATGACTCAGTCCTTAAGCTTAGGCTTTTCACCCATCTTCATCAGGAAAGCAAAGAGCTGGTCCTTGGTTCCTCGGTAGTAAAACCCAGTTTCCTCCCATGTTAGGAACTGAGGCATTTACCTCAGAACTGGAGTTTCTGTATCTCATGTCTTTACCTAGTGGCAAGGTGTATAAGCAAAGAGACAATAGGCAATTTGGAATGACAAAAAGTAAAGCTGTTGATAGATGCAAATAAAAATTAAATGCCTTCTCTTCCCTTCTTCCCCCATTCCTTTCTCTCCCCACTGGTGAATTCTGGAGTATCATTTGTTTGTTCTTAATTTGTACTCTGCCAGCTGTCTGCATGTTATTTACAGGCACAGGGAACCGTCTCCATTTCCTTGCACTGATTTTGCTTTTGCTCTACTGTCAAAATATAATCTGGCTAGCCATGTATGTTTACATAGGAATATGCAATTTACACACATTGTAATACCATCCCTGGCAGTGATGGGTATGTGATAACTATTAAAAAAGTTAACATTTTACAAAAAATATCCAAAATACTTATATTTAATCACAAACAAACTGGCAGTCAAGTCAGTATCCTGTTTTCAGAACCCTGGCTTCTGTCAGTAAGCAGCCCTTGCACAGCCAGATTTCTAAAAATAAGGCTATTTAGTCAGAAAATTTTAGCTGTAACACATTATACAAAAGCATGCACAGGAGAGTAACAAAACAGATTTGTTTTTTGGGTTGTGCTAAAAATTTCTATCTCCTACCTTTATTTTGTCTCAGGTTTTAATGTGTAGTTGTAATCAGGGAGGAAAGGAGGAAAACTTCAGTACTAAAGGAAAGAAATAGAAGCAAACACTTCTCAAGTGAGTTTATTGCTTTTTAATTAGTGCCTGTGGGAAGATACTTTGCTATATCAGTGCCATTTATACTAATACCGTCTTGAAACAGTCATGTGCAAAATTTCTCCCCTATCTCCCACCATCTTGTCTAGTCCCAGAGTAGATATACAGAAATAAGTAATGGAAACCCACAAAGCAGATTCAGTTACGCCTGTTTTGCTGATGCCTGATTAAGGAAAAAAAATGGAGGGGCAGCACAGAGGAAGATGAAGAGTATACACTTCATAAATTCACTGTAACAGCTGTTGTATAAAATGCTGGGATTTGCTATTCCACATAGCACAGGACAAAGGCAAAACTTGCAAGAGTATATTTCTCTGTGTAATGAGGCAGGCAGCCATGCGGTTAAATCATTTGCTTTCTTTGGGACACTGCTGGGTTCTTTGCCATTGCATTTAACTGCTCTCAGGTACCAGACTGTCACTCTCACCTTCTTTATTATAATTTTTCCCCTTGTACTCCCCAGTTAATGGGAAGTTTTACAGTGGAGCAGCTGTTGGCAAAAACATTGACCTAAAATAAAGCAAACAAACAGTTGGCTGAAGTCAATTCAAACTTCTGGCTACAAGAAGACAAGCGGCAGTGAGATGACAACTGTTCTTTCAGAAACTGATACGGAAAATCTTATTAGGGTTGTAAATGACTATTGCCAACTTAGTTTTTCTGTTAACCCAGCTGGATTTCCAAAGATAATTTTAACTATTCTGTTGAAAGCGGAGTAGAACATGGAGAAAGTAGAATATTCTCTCTGAATTAAAATTCTGACACAAATAAAAAGTATACTTAAAATAATTGAAATGCCTTAAAATTTTACAGGGAAGTAAAAATTAAGTTTTTTCTTTTTCAAATATAGAATCAAGTCACTACTAAAAACTTAGTTTGATATTTTGTGTTTGGGGAAAAAAAATCAACAGCATAACACCAATTTTATTTCACAAATAAATCAACTTATTTGTTACAAATATATTTTCCAGTTTCTCTTTGACTGAAATAAGACAACTTGATAAGTATGGAAAAGACTGCCTCGTAAGGTATCATAGACCTGTAAGATAACTGTAGCATGTCAAGTTCAGTGCAGAGTCTTGATTTAAGCCTTTTACTTTAAACTGTGGTGTCACATCTGTTTGTTGAAACTATTTAAGATTCTACCAATGTTTCTTTTATTCCTAACCATGGCAATTAAATTTAGTTCCTGAAAATCAGGAATCCAAAATAATCTGTGCTCTGTTGTTGCTGTGACACAGCACTGACCTCATTCCTTTCTCAAAGATTTTCAAATAAAGACACTAAACAAAGCCAATCAAATTCACATATTCTGACTGCCATTGTGGTTCCCCTGACAAGTGTGTATTTTTGCTCCATGTTTTCAGGTGTATTTAATGTAGAGTGCAGAATGTAAGAAATTGAATGATCTCCTTAGACTGTTTATAATTAAATATTATTTACCCAAAAGGCCATACTCTAATCATTTGTTTAAATATGTACATAGGGAGGTTTGTTCATAAATTAAAAATCTCTGTGGACCAAATCTGGCAGATTTTTTCTGTCTTTTCTAAAGGAAATCTTTTCTATTGATGCCTGTAAAAGTTTTGACTAACTGTCACAGTATTCAGCCTTTTGAATTATATTAAACTCCTCAAGTGTGGATTCTGTATTTTATAAAATGCATATATTGGATTTTTTTTTCGCAAGGTACATATTTTAGTTGGATTATTATAACCTAGGGATAGTAAAGGAGTAGAAGGAAGCTTTTAAACCTCCAAGTGAAGAGTGAAACATATTAATCAATTACTTCAGAAAAATAGCCTTAGATTTTGGAGTATTATTATACCATACCTTTGACAAATCATAGAATGGTTTGGGTTGGAAAGGACCTTTAAAGCTCATCTAGTTCCAATCCCCTGGCACAGGCAGTGACACCTTCCACTAGACCACGTTGCTCCAAGTCCCGTCCAACCTGACCTTGAACACTGCCAGGGATGGGGCAGCCACAGCTTCTCTGGGCAACCTGTGCCAGATTGCCCCAACCCAGGTGCAGGTCCTTGCACTTGGTAAGCATGTGATGTTTATTCTGAATGAAATATTTCTTAAAAAATTGAATAAAAATGTGTGTGTGACTTAAAAGGATCTTTAGATCCTTTTAAAAGTGGGTTTTTTTTTCCTCTGGAGGCAGAAGATTCAATAAAATCTTGGCATTTGGTCTAAGATGTCTAAGGCTCTGGAAAAGAGCATGTTTTATATCACCTCTAAAAATGCTGGTTTATAATGGAAGTTCTGATGGATCAATAACTGTGTCATCATCAATAGCTATAGCATGATATTGAGGGAGATAAAATCATAGTATTCTTGTTAGTTCTGTGTTGCCAGAGCTATTAATGACTGAAATCCTTTTGCTGCTTTTCTGTGACTCTATACACTCTTCAAACACTGCTTCAATTTTTTAGGAAAACTGCTTGAGAAAAATGTGTGAGTCCTCCGGAATATATTTTCATGAATGTCATCAACTCCTGAGGGCTTTTAGACCATGACAGAATTTTCCACACAGCACAGGAAGATTACTTACTGTGTTTATTAATGTAGGTCTGTTTAACCTGGGGCAAAGATCTTCAGAAAATGCAGGCAATGTTGTGGAGAGGAATAGAATTTATTAGAGGTGGGGAATGTTATGTTTTCCACTGGTACATTTTCACTTGTTTCTGAACACTTTGGAAAGCGCCTGACAACATGTAGCTTCCTGTAAAACTGTGGGGTTTGAATTCTAATATATTTTGTTCTCTGATCTTTTGCTATATCTGAGGGACCCCTATGCAAGCCCCTGGTGAGGTATAGAAGCTGTGGATGTCCACCTCTCAGATTTCCAGCTCAGACCACCTACCTGAACATCTCATCCCTTTAGCTTAAGATCCTGATATTCTCTGTTCTGCAGTGAAATGCAGTAGATAAAGTTGAGACCACACTCTGAATGGTATCAAGTTGTTGAGTCTATTCTTGTTTCCGCTGATATTTTTGAAACAAAATAAAAAAGCCCTTTGCTAGTTGGTAACTCCAGTGCAAATGGTAGTAATGAAAGAGTCACATTCAGGGATCCAGATTCTTCTTCCTGTACAGACCCTCTGCAGGAGCTCAAGGGAAAGCTTTAAGGGACTTTTTGAAAGGGGGTGTAGTCACAGGACAAGGAAATGGCTTTAAGATGAAAGAGGGCAGATTTAGATTAGGTACCAAGAAGAAATTCTTTACTATGAGGGCAGTATGACACTGGAGCAGGTTTCCCAGAAAAGTTATGAATGCCCCATCCCTGGCAGTGTTCAAAGCCAGGTTGCGCGGGGTTTTGAGCAACCTAGTCTAGTGGAAGGCGTCCCTGCCCGTGGCAGGGGCGTTGGAACTAGATGAGCTTTAAGGTCCCTTCAACTCAAACCATTCTGTGATTCTATGATTCTGTGTTCAGTTTTCTGAAGCGTGGGACACAGGCAATCCAGCAGTCAGCATGGCAAATGAATGTATCCCTTAGCATACGTTGCCTAGAGCATTCTTCCAGTAGAGAAACAGAGGCAGATGGAATCTTCCATATCAAAAGATTCATTGTGGTGGCATTTCCAACAGGAGAAGCCACTCTTCCAGATCCATTCCAGATCAACTGAACATATTTTATTGTTTAGAATTAAATACTCATGAATGAGATAAATTATTGTTCATCTGAAGGTACTGTCTTCATGTTGTCAGTATACAAGAATCATAGAATTCTAGCATACCAGGTTGGAAGGGGCCTCAAGGGTCATCTTGGCAAAGCATGATCTAGACTAGGTGGCCCAGCATCCTGTCCCGCCAAATCTTAAAAGTGTCCCGTGTTGGAGTATCCACCACATATCTGGGGAGATTATTCCCATAACTTTTCTTAAAGCTATTCTAAGCAGAATATCAATTTACAATAACTCAATTTAGACTTCCTTCTGGAAAACTGATTATAAGGCTATACCAGCTGAATCTTTTCTTAGCAACTTCAGAAAGGTTGCAGAAAACTATGGGTGATTGCAAGCCTCGCATTTTCCAGCTGCACCTCACAAGCATCTCCCATACCTTAACCACTAGGTTTCTAAGCAGAGGCCTAGATATTACTGCTGATAGAAACAATTAACCAGTTGAAGAAACTTCTGCTGAGTAACATGAAAGCCTTTTCTATTTGTCTGGAGCATGAGGACTTTGAGATGTGAAGAGGACTGTGAAATTAACCTAATCTTTCCATAGCTTGTTCAGTTTAAACTCAGAATATGAATGCATACGCCCTCCACAATGTGCTTTTAAAAATGTTTTGGGGAGTCCTATGTTCTCTTTTAGCCAAATGTGAAATTTAACTTGCTGTCAGCATGGACTCTTCCAGGGCAACATGTCATTGCATGTACATAGGTGTCCTTTGGCTGATGCTTTTCTTTGTGCGTGCACATTCCCATTCACTTGTGCACATGTTGTCTGCTAATTTTCTACACAATTAGCCTTGAAAATGTCTAAGTATGTGCCTATATTTTTAGAGAGATGTGTTTACTGGTTAGTAAGATTACTAAGATCTGCAGCTCACTGTGGGTGATAATAATAAGTAGAAGCTATGGTGTCTAATGGTATTCTGTCTCTCATTCAGAGAGAGCTTTATGGTGACAGCCCTATCGGACTAAATATATTTTTTGGAAGTATCACACTGTTTTATGAAGCTGCTTAGGACTGCATAATGTGCTGTTTTCATTTTCTGAGTTATTCTCTCATTTAAAACCATTAGAATTTTTCTTAGCCTATTCCTGTAGTCAACTGAAGCATGATTTCTGGATTTTATCAGTCTTCAACTGCAGAAGATACCAGCTCTACTGTTTTCCTTCCAGCTCACTTCTGTCAGCCTGGAGCTCTGTCACTTAAGTTTTGTGCATAACTGCTAGTGGTGATGGATTTTAAGACAGTTATTTAAGCTACAGAAAAACAGTGGGATACACAGTCAAAAGTGATAGTCATTACAAAAATGTTGTAGGAGCTTGTGGCAGTTTTGAATACTGAATTTGTTTAATGAGAAAAAGTGATCAACATTTACAGCATAATGTTTTCAGCAAATTTTTACTTCCTATGCAGATAAAAGGAAGCTTTTTAAAACTGGGAAACATTCAAATAACTTTCATTAGTAAATATAGCTAAACACAAGCTTCTTCACTTTTGTGTGCATATGTGCATTTCCTAATTGCCTGGGCAACTTTCAATACTCTTAGTAGGTGTTTGGACCTTTGGCTTTTCCTCTCCTAGTACTAGCATGCAATAGGTAGAGTTTTCTGCAATATCAGTACTCACAGGAAAGAAGTTTAATATTTGAGCACCCTGGAGGAGGGAAATTACAGGTGCAATGCACCCAGCTCTGGAACTGTAGGTCCCTTTGAACATCTAGCATAGGTACTCTGTTTTTTTTCACTGATTTTTCTTTGAGCATACAGTCATGTTTGAAGTCTCTAATAGACAGTAACAACAATAGAAATTAACAACTTTTTAACTAAGAAACTGTTGTAATTCCATCTTTCATAGCAACACTGTGGACATACCATGCAGACCTTGACTTCACTTTTCAAGAATGCTTGAAATATGCAAAGTTTATCTTGTCATAAGCTGGCTGGTACACAGCAGAATATTTTCTAGTACTATCAATAATAGGCAATTTTATGTATTAATCTCCCCCGAGTTACAAGAATCTTGTTGTTATTTTGAAGGATTCTGTATGCTTGCACCTGAAAAGATTTTGGAAGCAAATGAACCTTGTATTTTTAGACTCTACTTTGACTAGCTAGATAGGTAAAAAATTGTTACTGATTGATAGGCATAAAGCTGGTAATAGGCAGATCAAAAGGAATGAAGAGGTAGTCTTTATATTGGCATGGACAAAGTAGCTTTGATGGAAGATTCTGGTATTCATGAGACCAGACATTCTTTTAGCCTTGCATCTTGACGTTTTTCGCCGGTTTATTGTGTGCCAGTGCTGTGTGTTTCATTCAGGTTATGTGATTCCAAAAGTTCAGATTGGCCCTGAAACCCAAGTTTTAAGTAAGCTGAGGACTCCGTTGTAAGGATGTAAAGCATCGTGCATCCCTTCTGAAAAATTGTGAGTGGTTTAAGTTGTCTGCATAGACAGAAGCTGTAGAGGAGGTGGTGAAATAGAAAGTAGTGAAAGCAAGAATTAAATGCAACATACATTTCTTAAACCAATTCTTCCAGTAAATTTCTTCCTAACTTTTTCTCATACAAATTCAAACAAGTCTAGAAACAAATATGTTTTTATTTTTGTTTATCCTCCTAAGCATGGAAGGAAGCAAAAAAAAAAGAAAAAAAAAAGATAGCCATTCCTATATCTATTTTTCAGTATTTGCAAAGCGTTTAGTACAGCGGAAATGCGGACTGTGAAAGATGAATAGTTAGGTGTCAGTCAATTTCTTCCAACCAAAACCTTCAACAAAGACATTATGATAGATTTTTGACAGTACATTCAGCTATTGGTAAAGCAAAAAGAAAATTCTTTAGAATTTCAGTCTGAAGCATTGTGTAGACTATAAGGAGGGATATTCCTGCTCGAAGTTAAGTATTTTCAACAGTTCTGGAGCATACACTGATGTTTGCTGGCAAATGAAAATGGTGAGGTAATTCTTTTGTTGTTTGTACTAACACTGAAGATTTTAAAGGAAACTTGGTAAAGTGGAGAATTAAGTTCTCAGTAATATTTTTGAATTTCTAAAGAGTTTTTAAGAAGGGCTTTTATATGGAACAACACTGGCACTGTGAATGTGATTTTATTTCGTATTTTAATAAAATTAGGTTTTATTGAAACTCTTGTATTGTATTAGCTTAGCCTTGTTTAATTGTTTTAGGTAAAAAAAGTAAAGAACATAAACAAGGAACAAAAACTGTAAATAAAATTCACAGTGCCCTTTCTAAATTAGGAAATAAATTTACAAAAGTTAGTTTTTCCTGGGAGCAGTTAAGATGACCAAAAGCCCAAAGTAAGTAGGAGCTTGTGAAGCGGGACTAGGGGTCAGTTTGCTCATGGTGTTTTAAATGTCTTGTTACTCAGCAGTAAGGGACTGTCTCTTTTTGAAGGAGAAGCACCATCACATCCTTTAGAAGCAGTTTGTTCTTGTGGCACAGTGCTTTCCAAGCAACTCAAGAAAGTGCAACCATAAGAGAAAGGAAGAAGCACAAAGACTGACTAATGCTATTACGAAGTCCTTCAGCAGGGGAGTACCATGGCTATAATGACAGATTTCTTCGTGTTGTTAAGCTTCAGCTTTAATTGTATTTTAAGATTCAGCATAGCAGCTATACATTTATTTTTGGAAAGCCTCATAGCCGATCTGCCTAAATAGACATTTAAAAAATTATTTTAGAGTTCTTTTGTTACTTTTGCAGTAAGT
The DNA here is from genome assembly GCF_000696875.1 of Nestor notabilis. Taxonomy (NCBI): domain Eukaryota; kingdom Metazoa; phylum Chordata; class Aves; order Psittaciformes; family Psittacidae; genus Nestor; species Nestor notabilis. Next base: position 18,332 of record NW_009925634.1, on the reverse strand, counting down.
AGAGTTCTTTTGTTACTATTCAGCTGCCCCAGAATAGCCCATTCTAATGTATTAAATAAAACAGTTCACCTAGTCTTTAATTTTCCCTGCACTAGTTATTTATTTCAACATGCTGAGCTATTATGTAATCATATTAATATACATTTCAAAACAAGAGAAGTGCTTTTGCTTTTAAGAATGCATTAGGTCCAGGTCTCATACTTTTCCTTTCTTTGTTGTTGAGGCCTTCAGTGCCTTCATTGTTGCTTGAACATTCTTCTAATATATTCCGATTTTGTTAAACATGCATCATGCAAAAGATGTTTCCTATACCTAACAGACATTTTGTGTGATTAAAATAGTCCATTGTTTTATTGCAATACCAGTTTTACAGCACATACTTGATGGACCCCAAATGTTGGGCTGGAAAGTGGAAATAACAGTCAGCATGATCTGGTGAGGCCAAAGCAGGCTACCACTCCTGTTCCTAAGAAATGGAGTATATTGATTGTTTTACTTACTTCTGGTTGAACTGTCCTGTAGTTTTCCCACTTGACAGAAGAGACATTTTGAGTGGAAGTACCATACAGAAAAGACACTTTTTTTTTTTCCCTTTTGGATCCATTCAAAGGACCCAAACAGAAAACATCACACAATTTAGCTTCAGTAAAAAAAACAACCACCACCACCAATCAGGTGTGTTCAGGGATAGGGAAAAGTAGGATCTCAAAGTCTTTCTTCTTTAGAATAGTGTTTAATGCTAGCATTATTAACAACATAATGTTGAAACATACTGATTAGGATTAAGTTTCTTTAGATTTATAGCATTAGCAGCCAGAGTGACATTTTGGCTTCTTTGCCTTGTGACTGAATTAGGCCTGGCAATACAGATAATTTTTCTTTTCTTGGTATGACATTCATAAGTGAAAGAATTGTGACTTGGCAAAAAGAATCGTTACACCTCAGGTGTGGAACCAAATCCATGATGTGCCAACTTGCTATGTGATGAGATAAAGGTTTTTTTCACCTTTTACCTTGTTAAATCCCCTTTGTTATAGTGGATGCAGGCTTTTCTTTTAGTGGTTGCATCTTAGTACTTTCAAGAGGCAGCCTGAAAGGACCAATCCATGTCTGTAACCAAGGAGAACCTCCCAGGATTGCTAAGGTTTTGCAGTATAATCTAAAGTAAATTACAAAAGGGATTTTTTTAATGAGGCTAACTGAGAAGATGGAGGTGGTGGTTAGGCTATGTGACACTGTCAGAATGTTGCTAAGATTTAGAATGGAATAATTCTAGTAGGCAGCATCCTATTTTTTTTTTGTTTTTCCCCTGCTAAATAATAACATGAGAAACTTGGTATTCAGTCCTACTCTTTATCCAGTTCCTTTAAATTATTGAGTGCATAATAGACAAGAGTAAAAGGAAAACATGCTTTGTAAATTCAGATCCATGCATACAGGTTAAACGTTATGTTTTCTGATCTATGTTTAATATTATAGATGTGATTGTGAATGTACTGAATAAAACAAGAGTGTTTACTGTTACATGTAAGAAATATTGGCGAAGATATGGGAAAAAACCTCCATAATAATCTGCTTCATCTCTCTGCTAATGGTTGATAGCTCAATATTCAGTGTTTACCAGTGTTGCTAATCTCCTGGTTATGTTTATGAGTGCCTTTGGCTTCTGCTGCTCTTTTTGGGAGCTTAATGAATAGAAGGAAAAACAGCTCTTAGCTAAGGCATCAAGTTAGAACCTCTGAGAACTTAAAATTTTGGCTCTCCTAGAATTTCAGTTATGAGCCTGAATATTTAAGGGCTCTAGTCTTGAATGAGTAAGATACTTGTAGTTCAGGTAGAAAATTGGAATTGGTCAAGTGCTTAAACTTAATACTTAAGTAAATACTTCGCTGAACTGGAACCTGATACCTATATTCTCTAACAGAAAAAGAGAAATAATGCATCCCTATTTCACTAGAGTATTTGAGGATTAATATATTAATACTTGTTAAATACACATACTTTGTAACAACAAGAATAAAACTTTTAAAGGGATCTTCAGGGACTTTTTTTTTTTCATAATTTGCATTTCTCCTGCTTATCAGGTTACTCTTATGTGCTTCTTTTTTATATGCTTAATCACCATCTTTCTCTAGCAAGGTGCAGCCTTTTGAGGCTGTACGTTTGTTACCTTGGTTGTTGCATGCATATTTGTCAATAATATTCTGGAAACAGAATTAAGCAAAGGTGCTGCCATACAAAAGCTAGATAGGAAATGCATTTTGTCATCCTTTCCAGTGACAGAATACCTTTTATGAACATAGGTGAAACATATATTGACTCTTTTCATTCCAGTTGCATGCTACATCGTCAACTACTGTGACATCATATCACATCATGTCTTTCAGCATTATCTTTGTCTCTGAAAGGGTGGGTGTCAGAATACATTCCCTAGAATACCATTTAGATAGGTTTCAAGGTCCATTGCATTTCATTGTTTTGTGCCCAGGCATCTTTAAGTACTAGCTCTTCCTTCCATTTTTTTTTATATACAAGAATGCCAATTTTTGAGCATTTAAAGTAGACCTTTAAAGAGAAATTCTCGACTATGTCAATAGCTTGTACTATGTTGAACTACGGCCAGCCTCAAGTCAATTCACCTTCTTTATGTACCGGCACCTTCTTTGCATACCTTTCAGTACTTTGTTGCTGTCACCTCTACGTGTCATTTTACAACTGGTTTCCAAACGTGCCAGTTAGAAAGCAAAGCGTATCTATATTTACATGGAGATTTTCTGAGACATTGTGTCAAAATTTATTATTTAATGTCAAGGGACCTGTTGATTAAGAAATACTCAAGCCTCTGAACATTACCGTCATTTGTTGAGCATCAGTACATCAATAGTGTGCTATTTTTGCAGTAAAGAAAATACTAAAAGTGCTGTAAAGTACTGCTGTATTTGAAATATCTTGCTTTTTGAACAAATATAGTATTTAGGGTTTCTTTAAGGATACAATGTTTTGGCACAAGGAGATGATACACTGTAGTATCTTGAGTTAATTCAGAGGAAAACCTGCAGGTTTTCTAATGATGTGAGCAAACTTCATTGCAAGCTGTATCTGTTTCTGTATGATTCCCTTTTGGGCTACCTTCCGATTTTCCTGCCGTCATGGCAGGCTTTTAGTAGAGTTTAATTCTTCCCAGCTTATGGACTTCATTTTTATTGCTCTATTTTGAGGAATTTTAACATAGAAAGTCAGACATTCCAAAGAGCTGTAGGAGTAGAGGGTCACTTTTGTTTATTTTCTTCCATCCTAAGGTTTTTTCCAATTGTCAGCTCCCATGAGCACACTGATATCTGAAGTAAAACATGTGGCTTTTCCCTGTATATAAGCAGATACAGGAAAATGGTGCAGGGGACAGAATGTCAAATATTAGAGATCATTGGGATGGAGGGAGTTGCCACTTCCCTGGAAACACAGCATGTTAAAAATCTTCTGTGGAGGAATTACAAGCTGAACTGGTGAGATAGAAAACTAGATTCATGATTTAAAAAGAGGAAAACAAAGAGCATTCATCATCCAGACAGATAGCAGCCTTAATTGTATTCCCTTTTAATTTGGGCTGTTCAATAACTCATCATGTTAGTCATCTAGGTGCACCTCACTGTGTTACACTGTTGCAGATAGGAAAGTAAGTTTGTTACACCTAATCAAACAATAACAACACAGTTCCAAGACAGGCAATTGATGAAGCATTGAAATAATAAATTATAACTTCCAAATGAAAATTCCAGACAAAAAAGCAAACTGCAAAGGAAGGCTGTTGGCTAAAATTAGGCCATCCAAGGTTCTTTTGAGGGAGTCACATATAACAACTTTTGAAGCTGTTTCTGTTATGACATCTAAGGATAATTTTCTGTGCCTCATACAAACTGGTAATACACATTTGTATTTTTGTATTATCTTTAGAAATTTAAAAAATAATAGTAGTGTTTGGGAATGGTTTTGTTTCACCCACTTTATAGCACAATATGTACATATAGCAGCATGACAGCACTGTCCTGCCGTACTGGTAGAGAAGTGGGAATCAGAATATCTTATTTTATTTTCCATATGCTTTAGACTTAAATTGTTATATTTTTCCTTCATGTAATAATAGTAATAATAATTCTCCCTCTGTTTCTCAAATTCATTGAGATCACAAATACATTGTTTCTTTCATGGTGGGATAAGCCTTCTCCAAAACTCTGTCCAAAGAATACAGGAAGGTAGATTTTGCTTTATAAATCTTCAGTATTGAATTGCTAATGAAGATATATGGCAAATTTCAGTCACCTCCCTTCCAATGCTCACTTGACAATCGTATTCCTTCTTTTTATGTTGCAGACATGAATTCCTCATTCTGAGGCAATATTCTTCAAGATGGTGTCACTGCTTATGTTTCATTGTTTTTGAGGTTTCACTATAGTTCTGTAGTTAAGACATCTCATTATTTCATTGGCTGTTCTCATGGAGATAGAGTTTGTCTTCCACAAATTATTACTTTTCTTGAGCACAGAATGAATTTTACGGAAGTTCATAAGCATGTCCATTTAAAAATTAAATCCATTTAAGCTGGAAGATTATGAAAGTTGGCATTCTTCAGATTCTTTTTTCCTAGCGGTATTCAGAGTGCAGAATGCAATATTTTAAAGTTGTTAAATGCACCTACTATACTGTCAGTAGTAACTCTACTACTTGTAAGAGGAAAAATCATACTTAACAAAGGGAAGATTATTTTGTTCTATGTTTGTTCCTGAATACTACCTAGTAATGTCAGACCTAGCCAAAATTAATGTCTATAGGTTTATAGATTTATCAGATCTTTCTTTGTAGATTTTTTCAGATCCTTGCTAAGCCACATTTTTAATCAGATTCGATTTGTGGCTTTGGTTTTTCTTTTGGTTGCATCCACAGACTTTTTTTTTTTTCCCCCCTAGTGAAGTTTTTTGAGTTCTTGTTCTTTCTTGGTTTTCTGCTTTGCTTGTATCTCTTGCCATGTCATTAAATGTGCTCCTCAGAGTTAGATAAAAGCTCTTTCTCTTAGTGTGGAGCTGGTTTAATTGTTTGAGATTGTTACAGTCTGCTCTTCAGTAGCATCTACTTTAGTGTGAACTTTTGTGAGACTTAAAGCATATGATTATATGATTATATTCACTTTTATTCGAGTTGGTATTAGATATTAACTAAGTGTTCCTTCCATCAAATAGTCTGAGATACTTTTACAGGAAACATAAAATGGAAACTACTAAAAGAGGTGTATGAAAAGTTACTCTATTACTGTTTTAAAATTGAAGCTCATTCTTCTCTAGATTAAATGTTTAAAACATAAAAAGATTCATAAGCTACAGATTCAGTATTATTATATATAGTGAAGGACAAAATTCTCAGCAATGATACTATGCAAGGGAATAAGATCAATTCACATTTTGATAGCTCATATGTCTGAAGTGTACTTCCCGCAGCACAGCAGTACCAAAGATGTCATTTTTTTCTAGTGTGATGTAGTACCATGGATTGATGTGTTGTCAGAGGAGTGACAACATAAGTACCTTCTAGTTCCTCACATAAAGTTCACTTTAAGAGATCAAGCAAGCATTCGTTTCATTTGTGCGGCTATTGAACGAGTTACAATTATTATGTCTTCTGAGCAATTTGATTTTAAGGTTTGGATATCACTGACTCTGTTGAGATCAGTAGCATTCACCAGTCCATTTTCTCTCTAAATGCTATGCAAAACAACAACATCAACAATAAAGGAAGAAACAGTGGAAGCTAATTTTGTCAAATCATCCTGAATAAAAACAAACAATCAAAACCAATGAGCCCTCTTAGGCAGAGTGTCCATGAAATTAAAGGGAAATTTGAATCATATGTTGCTTATTATGCATGACTGCCACAGTTTGATATCTGTCTGATGGTAAAAATCAATAATCTATTTTTCTACTCTGGCTTGTTCATCCCATCCCTCTCCTCTCCTCTCCTGGCTCATTCATCTTGCTTATAGCATAAGACTGTGAATACCTCTCAGTTATTCCAAATACCCAAGTATTAATTTTTTTTCCTCTACTTTCAGTCCTATAGAGAAAGTGATTTTTTTTTTTTTTTTTTCCTGCTACAAGGACAAAAGATTTAAAAATTAGGTACCTGTTTGTAATTTCAGTCCCTTTGGAGAAAGAGGTATTTTTCTTTAGGTTTCCAAAAATAATCACACTGTGAAAGATGATAAAGTGTCTGTCCAGATACATTTAATGAATTCTTTTATTCTTTGGCGTGAGATGCCCTAAATATGATTTATACACAGATCTTACCTGTGACATAATTAAACTATATTAATCACCTTGGCAAGCGACGATTATTTTTTTTTTATTAGAATTAAAATCTGTCACTTGAATTTATACATTTATTTTTCCTGCTTGTGCACGTCATTCGCCTTCCTATTTACTCTCTAATAAAAAAGCCGACCAGAATAGGTTGGCACTACATTAATCTGCTGCCATTCTGCATTCTGTGTGCATTTTCCCTGGACTCAGTCACTTGTTGAGTCATAAGATGTTCTAAATTCCCATATAGGCACAATTAGTGTGGAATTTTGGAAGTACAGCAGTGGCTTAGTTTGCTAGAGAGAAAGTTGTTTGATAAGCACAGTTGAACCACATTTGTTAGAATTAGGTTAGATACATTACAAAAACACAGTTGCATCAGTAGAGTAACAAGGCCTTGCTTTGGTAAGATGTCATCATTGTAAAATGTAGGGTATATTTCAGTGGCTGGTTTTATATTTGCAGGAGTCTTTAATTCTTTGCCTTTTAATTTAGAAGCAAATGAACAGTGTTTGGGATTTTTTTTTCTTTTTTTTCTTTTTTTTTTTTCCCCTGAAGTGTATGAATATCTTCCTGACATTCTTATGCTGACAACTAGACAAGCTTGTTTGGGATTTCTTTTTCCTGTTTGGGAAACAGATTTAAACTGATGTGCTTGAAGGATTAGCAAAGCACAAGTAGAAGGATAAGACTTGTATTGCTTTCTCTCATTTTCTTCTATGATTGCAACTCTGAAGAAGTCAGTAAAAAGTGGAACCAAGTAAAAAGGAACCCTGCGAGGGGTCACTGTGTTGCAGGCGTGAGCTGTAGCATAGGTCCTGCTGAGGAAAGCTCACACTGGCACTCGCAGTACTGCCTCTGGCTTTGTCAGTAACTCAGCCTCTAATTGCCAATTCAAAAGTTTCTAAAAGCTTGCAACCTAGTAAGAAATACTAAAAAAGTTATGAGGAACACCTAGACAGTGTCCTTCTAAGATAAATACCTATATTACAGATTACACACGAGTTATAACTCAGATGAATATTTTCATTTCTGCCATGCTTTGGTTATTTTCTTAATATCCATCTGTTTCTGTGTTAATTTATGCTTTACCTACTAGCAGAAATTTAGCTTGTATGCTCAAAAGTAGGTTGTTTGCAGTGTGTTTTCTGGAACGATTTTGCCTTCTCCTCCTCCCCAGCCCCTGCAAGTTAATGTTTAGACAGACTTCCAGGCATGTGTAGGGTTCCACTTGAGGCTTTACCTTTGTGGTGGCCTCCAGGAGCTCAGTCAGTAAGAAACACGGCACTCTCTTTCATGCGCCTAATAGATCCATGGCACATGACATGCTGCAAAATTAGAAACGGGCTTTTTGAAACTTTTCTTTTCTCCAGCAATACCAGGGAGCTGCAGGAGGCAGGCTTAGTTTTTCAGAGTAAAGTTTGGATGCTCCTTAATAGATTACAGAGGAAGTCAACTGAAAGAAGTAAGGAAGAAGCTGCTTCATTTTAACATGGCTGTTGTTAGAAATCTATCTAGATCCTTACAGGTCCCTATAGATTCTTACAGGCAGGAAGATATAACAGAACTGAAAATTTGGCTGCAAGATGTGGTGGTTCCTAGACTGCATCCTTTTGCTGGAACACCGTCTCTTCCATCTGACTTGAATTGCATTAATTATTAAACTCTGCTTTAATGGGAGAAAACCACGAGGAAAAAAATGAAAATGTAATTTTCATAAGATGGTTTATCATGATATAGATAAAAACAAGTATTTTGCTTAACATGATTAAATGGAATATTGGATGAAAATGTGTACATGTTTTAAACATGTTTGGTGGCACGATTTGTAAATTGTTGTCTTTGATTATTGATTAAATCCTCTGAGACATAAGCACACATTCAAATATATTGTTGAAAAGGCTAGGTTCAAGCACAAACTAAACTTTGTGTATGATGTTTAATATTGGTTTTAGTAATAGGCTTCTGAATCAATGTCTCTTTTTCCTTTCTTCATCATTAACACAAAGGGAAAAAATTGTTCAGGGTTTTTTTGTTTGGGGTTTGGTGGGTTTAATTTTGAGCTTTAAGGGAAGTTTTTTGTCTTTTCAAATAGCAAGGAAAGACTTGCTTTTCATTGTATTTGAAATGCTTCCCAATGCACCACTGAAGAACCTCAACTATGTCTTGTGTCAAGGGTTTATTACTCATGGAGGTCTTCATCTGTAGTGTATTGTACATATCTAGACCAATATTAGTCAAGGAAAACACCACTGCTGCTTACAGCCAATTTTTCAATTATTTTGTATTGCACAATGTTGTACTTCGTGAGAATTTATTATAAATATTTTATTCCTTGGTTAACCTGTTTTCTAAAGCAGAAAAGCATCTAGACTCTCATACACACACTGATGGTATGTGTTAACATTGTTAACATTTCTGTGTGTAGTCTCTAAATTTGTGGAAAATAGGGTGGAGTGAAATAGGCAGATTTACAACTTTTTTGTATATAGTGTATTATATTTGGTATATTGTCAAGGGTTTTTTAATGTATTTTAACTCATAAAAGTAACCTTTTAAGTATAACACAGATTTAAAATAGAAAATGAAGACAACAGTTTTAGTTATGTGGTAAATTGTGATGATGATGTAGCACTCCACACAAAGTTACCTTCTTTGCCTCATAGTTTTCTTGTGAAATTCACATTTCCCAATTGTTGCTTTTCTCAGAATGTGTATAATATAGCCTCTGAGTATAGAAAAAAACCAAACTTCTTGTAGCAGTAAATTTTTACTGACAATTCATCTGCGTGTGCTGGGCTAAATTGCTTTCTTTTTGTGCAGCTGTTTCAGGGGATTCTTTTGGAAATGCTTGAGGTTGTTTGGCACGTTTCATAAATGCAGTAGTTGTCACTTCTATTGGCAAAACTATGCCGCTTAAAGGATACAGGAAAGTTAACAGTCTCTCTCTTAAAGTAAAGCTAGAAAAAGTGAACAGCTTTTACATGCTCAGTTCTCTCTCCCTGCCCCCATACTGCACTTTATTTTTCAGTTGTCATGATTGTTTTTCTTCACTGTGTGGCACAGAGCACCTCTGAAGCCAAGCACAATTTATATTGCCAAGACAGATGCTATAAAACGAAGCCGAACATGGCAGATGTTGAAAGAGTTGTATGTTTGCAAATGATTACCTGTCATAATATGTTTCTCTGATTCTTCATTTTTTTTCTGAAACACTGGACTAGAAAAGAAAGCAAGGTGGTCTCGTCTTTCAGTGCATGACTTCCTTCAAGGAAGAGGAAGAGTTTAGTTCCTCTTTTTTAGACTAGAAGAAAGAGCTGACATCGTAACTTAATTCCAAGTAACATGTGAACAACAAACATGATGAAAAATATTTCACAACTTTGAGTAAAGATCTTGTATTTCCTTAATGTAAATGAACTTTGCCTGCCTGAAAGTGACTCTGAAGGTTTGGGTACAGAAAATCAGTATGAAAATCTGAAATTGTCATTATAGAGCCTTATCCTGCATAAGCTCGAATAGTAACTTATTACAAGGTACCTTTAGTTCAATAATTTTGCTTAGACCTAACTGAAAGCTTCCTGGGGAACGAAAGATGGAAGAATTTTAGAAATAGGAACTGGTTTCCATTGCACTGTCTAAGAATAAGTCTAAAGAAATGGGAGATAATGATGTTAGTTTGAATTTTATGTGAGACATTTAAAGCTTCATTGAAAAGTTTTCAGAAAATGGATTTGATTGAAATTGTTCAGTGATCCATTTTGTGATTCAGCTGGGTGTTTTCTTTTGAAATAATGTGAGCAATTAATGCTGAGGAACCTGTGCTTCACTGTATCTAATATTCTCGTGATGGTGGAAAGTCTGTTCAGAGAAATGTTACAACTTGAGAAGTAAACTCAAAACTCCACACTTACGTCATCCTCAGAAAGAGATGATTCACCTAAGAGAAAAGAAAGACTTGAGGGGGCTGGCTTTTTGTAAAATCTATGCATCCTCCAGGCACTCCTTAACAGTAAGACATTTCTTCTGTCAATAACTTTTTCTGTGCTCTCCTGGAAGTCAGTATCTCCTTGGTACAGGTGGATGCAATTTGCATCTGACTTTGCCAGCTGTTGTGAGGGAGAGAAGCTGGAAAATCGATTTTATTAGTGCTAGCTGCATCATATTCAGTACAGCCAGGAATATTGTTCTATTGTCTATGACTGGTTTCAATGCAAAATTAGATAAGCGATTTAACATTGCAGAAACCCAAGAAATGCAAGAAATAATATAGCAGAACTGTGTTTTTAGTTTTTCGGTAGTTTTTCTGGGTGCAATTTACAGTACTATCAGCAAGATACTAAGCAACAAGTTTTTAGAAAGTTAGGAAAAATAGAAAAATAATTTTGGAAAATATTTTGTTTTGTGTGATCCCCTATGGTGACGCATTTTATCCCCAGAAAAAGTAATGCGCCTAGTCATCCTAGGTGATGCTAAGTCCAGCTTAGCTTGTGTAGTTTGTGCTATTTGGACAGATAACTGGTGTCATTTCATAGCTGGCTAGCCACTGGAGCTTATTTACATTCTCACTATGTTGTGATTTTTGCTAGGGGAAGATGAATGTGTTAATGCACAGCATTTCTTACAGTGTAGATATCAAAGTTAATCAAGAGATAACCAACTTAACTTGAAAGAAAGAACAACTATTTTTTAGCAGTAAGAACAGTGGCATAGATGGTATTTACACCAAAAAGAGATGTAAGGACAGATATGGGAAGAAGAGCAACTGAGGTTAAAAGACAAAAACAGGAAAACCAGAACACACAAAGAAATGAAGGAATAAATGCAGTTCAGAGCAATAAGCAAAGTATCTTTATCATACTTCTTGTAAATAAGACCCACAGGAATTATTTTTGTTGTATGTTTAGAGCATCCTGTACAAAGATGGATTTGAACAAGTTAGTAGTCTGCAGAACAGACAGATTTTGGGTCTTTGCCCTTTGTTGCCAAAATCCCCGCTTGACAACCCAAATGTCCATGTCTGGCTGTGAAGCTCGCTGCACAGTGTTTTTATCACCCCATTTCCTTTCAATTTCAAGCTTATTAGTCAAAATAACGTGCATAATTCTTACTGTGTCCCACCATCAATGTGAAATAATAGGTATTTTAGAAATACATCCATATTATATATCTTATTAATTATTTTGAGGATCTCCTCTTGTATTTGCTATACTTCATAGGTTTAGAGATCATATAATGAAATTACTTGCTCCTCTATGGAATGCTGTGTGGAGTGAGAGGTAGGAGACATGTAATGAAGCTTTGCAAAGCTAAACGTTTGAGCTGTGCGAATGGTGTGCTGCAGCAAGGAGTCTGTGTTTCCAGAATAAAAGGCTGGATTCATTGGGAAAGAAGCCTTTTTTAAATCTGGATTTGATTCTTAAATCTATCAGGAGGCAATCCCATACTGGTAGCAGCCACTCCCTAAGTTGCTCAGTTGCTGGCCTTCCTATAGCTTTTGGCAAAGGCCAGCCCTGGCAGGTGATACTGATATCCCTTCACCTCCAGTTGTCATGAATCTGGGAGACAGGGTGGTGAGGATAGGCAGTACTGATGTGACTCACTGTTCTTTTTCCATTTGGCTTAGAATGTTTAGATGGGCCTGCCACAAAGGAGTTCTCAATTTTTCTGTGATTGTACCTAACACTAGAGCTTACACCTCTTAACAGTTTTCCTATGAACTCTGCCCATGTTATGAGACTTGTGATGTCTGTAGGTCTGTTATTTGCTGCCAACACTTCCATTTCTAGATTTTTGCTTCATTTCTTTCATCTTCCTATTCTGCTTTTTTTATAATTTTTTTGGTAAATGTGTCAGGCCAGATAATAGGTTTTCTCAAAGTTCCTGTTTATACTTTGGAAGTCTGGAAGATGAAAGACTTTCAGGAAGAAGCTGGTTTTGCTTTTCCCTTATTCAGCTAATATCCTTGTGGAAAGAAACATATTCAAATGACAGGGTTAGCCAAGCAGCTGCACATTGGATTCCCTTTTCTTTATTGTGCTACCTGCTCAGCACAAAAAGTAGAAATGTAGTATCATTCATTTTAGGTTTTACAGAATATGGCTATATTTCAGATCAAAACTCAAACTTCAGCTTTCCACTACACAAAGTTAGTTTTGTTTGTGTCATTACAAGTTATTTCTTAAAGACATTCCATGTTACTCTTTAATGTAATAATCGCTGCCCCACCTTTTATGACTCCCACACCAATTTGCTGCAGCCTTGCTACCACTTGTAATTGTCCAGAGACTATAGTTGAATTAGAGTTATTACTGCAGTTCTTCTTTTGGGGAAAAGATGAATGTCATGAACCAAGCCAGCTTACTTGAAACAAACTATAATTTAATTCAATAGTAGGAACAACATATAACAAGAGAAGGTGAATTTAATACAGACAAGTGTCTGACCTTGTTAGTCTTAATCCACATGCTCCACTTATGTTAAGTGGGCTTCTGTCAACTTCTGGACAGTCTTTGATTTTCTCTCCTCTCCTTTTGGGACTTTTTTCTTACTATTCTCAGGATCTCTCATTTCTTTATGGTTTGTTTGGCTTTTTTTTCTCCCATAATTTCCTAGCAGGCTTTTCCCCATCTTGCACAATTGCAATATTGATCTCTTCATGGTCTGAGCAAATAGCACCTGCACAGTTTACTGAGGGTGAGGGGATGTGGGTTTCACAAGTAGTTATCTGCTTTCCTGTCTGCTAGCAATCAGCTCCTGTGGAATTAACTCCTTGCACAGCAAACACCACCATAATGATCAAAGAAATGAGTGGATCATGTAACTTATTAAAGTATTATAGGCAAGTTCCAGATATTTCAGGGTTGTCATACCAAATATCTTAAGGTAGCAGAAGCACAGACAAGATCAGGGATAGGTTGTGTAAGTAGGCAGAGTAAGATCTTACTCTTAAGGAAAAAAAATATAGGCAAGTTCCAGATATTTCAGGATTGTCATACCAAATATCTTAAGGTAGCAGAAGCACAGACAAGATCAGGGATAGGTTGTGTAAGTAGGCAGAGTAAGATCTTACTCTTAAGGAAAAAAAATATATGTGCTTATACACAGAAATCATTCTTTTTTTTTTTTTTAACTGAAAATATATTAAGCTGTGTTTTATTTTGAGATTTTAAACTAACTCACCAAACTCACTTGTTCTCATGAACATTCAGAAACACTGTCTTCTGAAAATACTAATACAGGAAGGATCTTTCTATAAAACAAGCTTCTCTCCAGGAGAATATTTTACAGCTTTGCATAGTTAAAGGACCATTCTTTGCCATCTAAAGACATCACCACAAATACCTTATAGACTAAAATGTGAATTGAAAGACTGGATTTGCTGGGTTTTTTCTCCATTTTTTTTCTTGTAATTTCTTTTTCTCATTATATTTGAAGTTTTTTGACCGGAAAGGATTGCAGAAATTAAACATGATTCTTTGACATAAATATATTCTTTTATTTTTTGCACACTATGGTGACCTTTTCATCTTTTCTTCAAATACCTCAAATAGCTTCCCAGATATGATGCATTTTTTTTAATTATTGCTCAGTACTTAAATTGTGTACTCTTGTAATCATGCTGTGAAATAGAAATTGTTATCCTGTATTTTTTGCAGATGGTTAAGCTAAGGTGCAGAGAAATAAAGACCCTTTACTTTAAAGAACTGTCAGGCATGACTTTTCCCATCATAAAGTGCCTGATTCATAGGTCAGAGAGCTGCAAGCAGACAGAGAAATGGTGCATGAAACTCATTACTGCAGTGGGGATAGAGGAACAATTACAAAGAGGAACTGGTGCAACTGCATTTTATTGCTTTTTTAAAAAAAAAAGAAAAAAGTGTTGATTATAAAATCTAAGGCATGCTGAATGCTCCTAAGTGCCACATTACTGAGTGTCTTTATAAAGGCAGAAGGTAATAATTTTGCACATACAAATTGTGCAGAGCTGCCTTGGTGTGCACACTAACACAAAACTGGACTAACTTTTTTTTAAAAGGTGCTGAGCAAGTACAATTCCTTCTAAGTCTTTAAGAGTTTCTAGTGATCTTGATCCTTACCAGCTTTTAATATTTTATCTGGAAGATGCTTCATGTAGCAAATTGCATGGAACACACTTTACCTTCAAGGTATAATGGGCTGAGACATTCTTGATGAAGTTTTAAGTGGTAAAAAAATGAATATGAGGTGAGGATAAGTTGATGGAAAGCGTTTCAAGTAGCATTTTTTTTTCAGGATTTTTCCATTTCGTATGTGTTTTTGTAAAATTTGATGTACCATATACAAAGAAATTATTTTGAGGTCATAAGACAGATCATTATGTAGATTTGGAAATTATTTGTAGAGTCATTCTCTATTCTATGGATGTAATTTACTCTGTAAGTCTTATTGTTTAGCTGGTTTTTGTAACTGTTTCCTAAAAGGTTATGTGGGCGTTTACCTGCCTCTTCTGGCTCTCCTTAAGCTTTTCCTTTCAGAACTCCTTAGGTAGCCCATAAATGTGGATGAGAACAGCTTCTGTGCTATGCGTCAAGAGCTTTATCAGACCATTTCTTCTCCTCACTTGAAGAAGCAGCAAAAAAATATGTCCAAGAATCATCTACATCCTGTTCCACTGTCTCCAACAGTTCTTCTGATAAAAATGTGGAAAACAACTGAGTTTTTTGCAGGGTAATTAGCCAGCTGCCACATTTGCACTGCTCCACTACCTCCCCCCGGCAGCTCCTGGGCCCCTCACTGCTCACCTGCCAGTAAACCCTCAAAAATCCTCTTTTGAGGGGAAGCCATGTATTTCTGTGGGAGATAGGCATGTGGTTATTTCAGAAATTTGTTTTGCCTTACCCTCCAAGTGAGTCTTAATCTTGACAGAGCTCGTTACCACTGAAAGGTTCCTGACATGCAGTGTCTGCCATTTCTCTGTTCTGTCCCTAAAAGGAACTGATGAGATCTTGTGGAGCTGTGGAAAATAATAGTTTCAGTTGAGGGGAGAAAAACAAGAGAGTAAGTAATTTGGGAGAGGGGGACATTGGCAGTGCAGAAAAGAGAGAGAGAAAACTCATACAGTGCCATCCAAGACAGAAGGGAAAGAAAAGAAGTAAGGGTTGGTGGGGGAAACAGACTGTGGAACAAAGGCTGTTGGGCAAGGAACAGAAGAAGGGCAGGCAGTGAAGATTCAGACACACCAAGAGTGACTGAAGCAGATAGCAAACTGTGGGAAAAGGAGAGCACTGTAAAAAATTATTATGGGAAGTGAGTGGAATAATAGTAAAACAGCAAGAGGACAGATAGGAACACAAAGATGAATAAAAATCTGTAATAAAAATCACTGTAATGTTAGTATTTAGCATACAAATAATGTGTGTGTAAACACCTGATGGGATGGAATGAGGAATAGAGAAATGTGCTCTTTTCAGTGGTGACCAGTGACAGCACTGGGCATACTTTGAAACTCCACAATCAGAGAGGTTGTAGAGTATCCTTGGAGACAGTCAAAACCACACATAACATGGTCCTGAGCAACAGGCTCCAGCTGATCCTACTTAGAGCACGGGGCATGAACTAGACAATCTCTAGAGGTTGCTTCCTGTTTCAGCACTTCTGTGATTGTGTGGACATTTTCAGCACAATGTGTTTCTCTGCAACACATTGGGTTTTATTAATACAACGCCTTCAGGGTTTCTGCAAATAATTTGCAAGAGCCTGAAAGGATATTTCAGTACCTAGGTACATATGTGGCTTGAATTGTTGCATTTGCTTTTCTCTTTAGAGTATGTACAGTGGAAAAAGCTACGCACGGGTAAAAAATGTATACAGTTGCTTTCTTTTATAATAAAATCTCTCACTTTGCTTGTGTGATGTATCCCGCTCATGTGCTTGGAGTTAAAGTCATTGCCAGCTCCTGAGTTACAATA
>NW_009925634.1:0-2007 GCF_000696875.1 Nestor notabilis | reverse complement strand
CTTTCCCTGTTGTTTTTTCTTTTCTGTTTGTTTTTTGGGTTTTTGTTTGTTTTTTGGTTTTTTTGCTGCACATCTTATGTTTGTTTTAGGACACAAAAGATATTTGTTGGTCATGGTCTGACAGCATGCAGAGTAGGTATTTTATAGACAACATTGAATATGATATTTTTTTACGGAGATTTGCAGTTGCAGAGAACTGACTTTTTAATCCCTCTGCTGTCCTTTGTTTTTATTTGAGCAAGGAGATAATTTAAAGGAAATAAAAAGGAAGGAATCCTTGTCATTTATGAGGGAAAAATATGTCTTTTCACATGCAGACATTTTTGGAAACACATTTCATCTGCGTAGGAAGCAAATAACAGTGTGTGGTGATACATTTCTACTGTGACTTTCAAATTGTCTCCATTAAACCATGTTTTTTACTTTGAGATCTCAGCAACGCTGGTTATCAACATGCTTGTTTTAAATAGTTACTTAGTATAAGTCATTCTTTGTTTTATTCTTGACTTTCCTTACCACAGTATCTGAGAAGCTACACAAATATTTTCATTAAAATATAATTTAGGTGGAAGTTTCTATGTTATAGGATACTTCCACCTTATTTTAATTACTCTCATGGCCAAGTAGAAAGCTATTACAATGCATTTACAGATAAAACAAACATGAAAATGGGAATTTTGGATTAGTCTCCACTATGACTCTGAGTTATTATCACTGGAAAACATAAATATTAGATTAATGAAAGCATTCTGAGACAAATTGTTATAAATAAAAATAAAAGAACTTACTCATGGAGAAAAACAGAAACAATAGACCATGTGAATTCAGAATAAATTTGTTAGGTCAGATTTTGATCTTTTGACAAAATACTCCAGCTTATTGCAGATCAGATTCTGTTCATTGTTGACACTGCTTTATAATGCATCATAACTCATTACATCAGATTCTTTTTGCTTTGTTGAATATATCAGAAATTCATCTCACTTTTAAACTACATGGACTTCTCATCACCTTCAGTGAGCTAGCATCCCTCACAGGTTCGGAGAAATGATTGAAGGCACAATGCTGTGGATGTTAGGATCCACAACATGGCTTACTGTGCATATTTCTTTTATCAGTCATATCTTGAAATGTGCAACAGCTATCTAAGTTCAGGAATGTAAGACTCATTAAATGTAATTGGCTCAAGCCCATGCACAGCAAACCTCATTATTTCCATGGAGAGTGGTTTTTACATTTGAAAGTTAACCCTGTGCTTGAGTTGCTGGGTTAAGGCTTTTAAAGATCTACCAGTTATAGAAGGAATGTCTTGCATTAGACTTAATATGTTGGTTGACAGTGCAAATGATTTCTGTTTGTATCATTGTTTGTATCATGTTTGTATCAATGTTTCTGTATGTATCATTTTGAGAACTATGGAGTTACAAATCTAAACTAATTACCTTCTTGAAAAAGCAAAAGGAAATACGGGTTTAATCTTTGATACACAGTAACCCCTGGGTTTGCAATAATACCCATTTCAGTAATGTTAAGGATGATTTCTTGAACTTATGGCCAATTGTAGCATCCTATGGTTATATATGTCTTGTTAAGAAAGGACTGATTTTCATACTTAGCATTTATAAAATCTTACTTTGTGACAGAGTATGAATCATTTACCAATAACAGGATTATGGTCTCAACTATGTATTGGTAAATATACTGTTATACTCCTGAAGCTACTATGAATAAAACTTGAAGACTATTCCTTGCCATATGTAATAGTTCTTTTTTCTTGAAGGCTGTCAGGTGTTCCTCTGTAAGCCACTACTACCATTTGACCTAGTTCTCCTGTATTTCTTGTGTCAATAGTGAGCTGGTGTAAGAAGCTGTAGGTAGTTAAAGGGATTATTGTAGTTTCATAGGTATTACTTTTTGTATTATTCTACTGAGGCTTGTTTTGGATTTCTATTTTGTAAAATAAAATAAAAAATATATTTAAAAAATAAATTAAAATTAAATATTATT
>NW_009925633.1:6932-39658 GCF_000696875.1 Nestor notabilis | reverse complement strand
GGTCCGAGCCTGCAGCACTTCCCCATGGCCGGCGGCTCCTGCTCGCCCCTTAAGCGTTTTTCCCCTAGGAAGTACATATGGAGGACGTACCACTTAACCTACGGCGGAGAGAAGCTGGCAGATGACAGAAAGAAGCTGCGAGAGTGAGTTATCCAGTTTCTTCTGGGGGCTGGAGGGGCACTGCTGGAGCACACGCAGCATCTGCACGGGGAGAGCTGACTTGGGATTTTGTGTCCTGGCTCTGATAGCTCCTGCACTTGAGCTGGAGGGCAGGACCAGCACTGCACACAGAGGTGGGACAGGCCGTGCCCTGACAGACCATCTGCAGGACAGGAAGGCTTCAGGTAGTTCTTCAGCCACAGCCCTCCTGTGCCAAGTGTGTTCCTCCAAGAGTAGAACACAGGCCTGGGATGGTGTCCTGTGCACAAAGCACGTTAGTTCAGCTCCAGGAAAACTGGGAGCACTTGGGGAGCAGCTACTCAGCAGAGGATGGGGTCAGGTCACATTATATTGTGGAGGGGACCCAGAATGGAAGGAACCCTGGACTACTTGTTCCAGTGTTCAGACACCCTCATGGAGGGGTAGGCAGAGCTGCTGAGGTAAAAGGGAGCAGGATGAAAGAATGCCAGGCAAAGAGTGTTGTGCTCTGGACCTGCACAGCCACATAGACAATCTGGTAACAATACTTACAAATGATTCCCATGTTTCCATGCCCGTTCTCACGGCAAGGAGGCAGGAGGTGCTTCTGAGCACTCTGGCTGCTGCATACAGCGGTGCTGGGTATGCCAGCCTGTGTGCAGACCAGCTGGACAAGCTTGTCTAAAGCATTAAAAATTTAGCGAGATGGCCCTAATCAAAGCTGTCCTCAAAAGATGTTGCATTTAAGGGGTTGTTGCAGTTAGAAAGGCAGATGATCAGATCCTTAGTGGTGGCAGCATGTTCTACATACATACGTAAGTGAGAAATTGTCCTGCATTAAGAGCATAGCACAGATGTTAAGAGTCTATCTTGCCTTGGGAAAGAGGAGGCTATAGGCTTTCAAAAGTTGTGGTTCGTGGGAAACTGGTACATAACAGCATAACTCTCCTTCAGCTATGGCATCAGAAACCGGGATGAGGTCAGCTTCATAAAGAAGCTTCGAAAGTAATCTGTCAGGTAAGTCCTGAGTATCCATTAAGAGCTACCACTTCTTCCTCTTCCCCAGGCCTTAGTGTAACAGCTCAGAGCAGCCAGTGTTGCTGCTCTCTGCTACATAGTAGGGATTTCTGAAGGCCTGTGTCTGCCTGAGGCTTGCACCCTGTCTGTGGACTATTTCCATATCCTGGTTGTGTTGTGCATGCTTCTCTCTGGCCAGAGAATGACCATTCAGCTACTTCAGTTAACACGCAGCAGCAATATCTTGGTGCTGGCAGTGGCATATCTCTACCCCTACTTTATGTTTAGACTCTGAATCTGCTCCCACCATGTCTTGAGACTCATTGAATGCAGTGTTCCTTTGCTGTTTTAATTGCTTCTAGGACCTTGCTTTTGGGTTTCTTGAATGTCTGGAAATTGCTGTCAGGAATGTGGCTGGGTGCTAACTCATCCCTACATTGCTACTGGCAATTGCCATCACCCAGGTCATCTGGGTCCATCTGTGTGCCTCAGGCTCTCACCCACATAACTGTTCTACCACCCTGCTTTGAATGCTCCTGTACGATTCAGAGCACCTGTAACTAACAAAAATGTCCCATGGGTGCACATAAGCAAATGCAGCAAGCAACCAGAGCGTGTTCTTTGCTGTTCCATCATGGGTGTATGTATCTTGAGCCATTTTTCTCCATTACTTTAAGCTATAAGGAATGAGGAAGAGGGATGTCACCTTACAGATTCTGTAGGTTTTGACTCCCAGTTTCTCTGTTTTCTGGTTTATAGAAACTTGAGTTCAACCAAGTCATTGTTCTCAGAAGACATGACACACTATGAGACTTCTGGTCATATTTCTGTGCAACTGAAGCATTTAAGAACAGGAAGTGCTAGTAGCATGTATATTCACCTGTTTGTAATCTATATAGACATGATTCTGGCATTATGCTGCTATTTTTATAAAGTTGCGCACACAAACACAAGATGTGGCCAAGACTCAAGCTTAGTTATTTTAGAATTATCTGTGCTTCCTCTCCACATCCGAAAACACAGTCACGGTGTCTGAAGAGCAGTGGCAAGAGCAGCTTTTCCAAATGCTTGAGTTTTGTTTCATGGCTCTGGGTAGCTGGGTTAGAAACTGTTGCGTTGTGACCACAGTAACCTTTTTTCTTCTTTCAACACTGCCATATTTGCAACATCCAATGTAATAAAATGTGTAACAGAAGCCATCTGCCCTATGGTGCCTGTGACAAGCAGTCACCTATGTCACTGGCTGATCCACCCCATTGTGGTGTGGTAACAAGAGAGCCCAGCATGCAGAAACTGTTGTCACTGCCAGATATTTTCTTTCTTTAACACAGAGCGCAGAAAATCCAGCCCTACCAGGAGCAGAGTGGGGATCCGGCACTATCCTGGAGGAGAAGGTGGTAACATGTGAAAGAGAAACAAACTCCAGTTGAAATGGACATTCTCACATGTTTTTTTGCAGTTGCTACTTGAAATGTCTGCCTCTGAGCTGTAAGTGGAATGCACCTGCAGTGATTAAAGAGACTTTCTTTTTTTTCTGAGGCTTTTAAGGCTCTTATTTCCAGCTGCAGATCTGTGGGATGCTAGGAAGCATTGATTCTAGTGGTACATGAAACAGCACAGGTGAGATAAAGTAACAAACATAGCCACAGACTATGCAGAACAATTAACAGTAGCTAAAACGCTACTTTACCGTTTAATCACCACCTTAGCAGTAGTAAACAACTCTGGTTAAAAATGTAGTATTGAAACTAGTGTAATAAAAATAATGGCAGCAGAAAAGGTTCAATACAATTGAACAAGGCACAAATGTTCCGGTTTCAGTCTTCTGAGATAAGGCAAAAACATGCCTGCCAAGTGCTAAGGAGACAGTTTAAATTAACCACGGGCAGGGTTAGAAGTGTCATTGGATTAGAGGCTTTGTCCACATGGAACTGGCACAGCAAACGCAAAGACATCCATCTCCAGTGCCTGCTCGAGAAGCCAGCCTTTGCCTTTCAGTGGAGCTGTGCATCCAGGTCATATTTCTCGCAGAATTTGTCTGTGAATGGTATACAGGTGAGGAACTCACACCACTCGCACTTGATGGGGTAGAAATAGAAGAGAATCACAAGTCCTGAGAAGAGTGCAATGAAGATGAGCTGGAAAACTATAATTTGGCATCGCTTCCTATATAAATCAAACTTCCCAAAGCTAATGTAGGGCAGGAAGGCAAAGGAGAGGAAGAAACCACTGATAAATCCTGAAATGTGAGCAAAATTATCAATCCAAGGCAGGAGGCCAAATGCAAAAAGAAAGAGCACCACAGCCAGCAGCTTGAAGAAAGCCCTCCATGGGCGTGCCAGGATTTGCCAACTCTGGAAGAGCTCCACAAAGAGACAGGCCAGAATCCCAAACTGGGATCCTGCAGGGCCAACCTGCAGAAGAAGAGCATTACAGGTAACATCAGGCACATGCCATCTGCCTGGCTTCTGGAGCCAGCCCCAGGCATTACAGTAATTCAACTCCTTGCTCAGAGTTTCTGGGGACAGAGATGCTGCAGTCTGCAACTTCATCCTTACTCCCCGAAGCCGTTACAAAGGGGTCAGGTTTGATTTAGGATCAAGGTAAGTGTGAGGCCAGCAGTCACCAGAACAGGCTTTCTATTGAAGGAGGACAGATCTGGTTCAAGTCATCAGAAGGGAAAAGTCCTTGAGGGCAATCTCCTGGTTCTCCCACAACCATGCATTTTTCCTTATCAAAGGACCTGGAAGATAGTCCTCTGGGTCCTGCCACGCAGTCTTCTGAAGCCAGAGAGTCAAATAAGATCTCTCCAGCTGTGTGGCATGTGGACAGGGACGGCCCTGGACAGTGTGGGAAAGGTGAGCTCTGCTCCTTGCCCCTCTCCTGCCTGCCACTCATCTGTGGAGGATCTCTGGCACTAGCTACAGCTCTCAATTCCCAGCCTGCCAGGGCCCTCTCTTACCCTGTGGTTGGACAAACCCCTCACTCATTTCGAGAGGCAGCCTTCTTAGTGTGATCAGACTGGGCCAGGCACTTGGAAAGCCCAGGTACTCTGGGGGTGTTGATATTCAGCAGATAGATGCACAAGGCATGTGCTGCAGAGATGAGCCCAGCTCTGGTGTCTCTGCCTCTGGCGGAGAGGCACAGGCATGTACAAAAGGCTTGTGTTCATGGTAAGTTACCAGAACCCTAGTCTGCAGGAGACCCACCTCTGCTCTGTAGGGTAGAAATATTGCACTGGCAAGGTTCCCAGTGATGCCACTGAGAAGGTAGATGATAGAGATCCGATGCCATCCTGCCAGCTTCTCTAGGTCCCGCAGGATCGTCATTTGGAAACAGACTGAAACCAGACAGTGCAGGATCCTGCCAAGTTCAGAGTACAGGAGCTGAAGCAGCAGACACTGAAGTCACCCCTGTGCTTGCGTTCTTTGCTGAGCCTTGCTGAGAGCTCCTGGTCTGGCCTCACCCACACCTCTAATATCCCTCCCAGCAAACAGGGCATGGTAAACCTCAGCAGGGACAGCAGCTCAGCACCCCCATGTCTCCGAGGGAAGGGACTACCAGAACAAGTCTCATAACAATCCCAGTATTCAGGGTTCCCTCACCCAGACAGTGCAAGTTTTACACCTATGCTTACCCAGCATGGAGGAAAAGTGAGAGCCAGAGGCGGTAGAACTGGTCAGGGACTTCTGGGTTTAGGAAAGGGAGTAGTCCACAGACATCATCCATGCAGTGCACCTAGGGCAGAAGTGGGGTTGCGATGTGCGCCAGCCAGCATGGCTCTTTACCAGGGCCAGTGCAGAGACTTCAGTTAGTTCTGAACAAGGGGCTCTCGTCCACTGCTGTATCAAGCCTGTCCTTGTCTCCAACACCAAGTTACACGTGACCCCATCCATTCCCTGTGGCAGCTTCATGCCCTTATTCTTCACCCCAACATATGCCCAACTGAGACATTGCATTTGCTTACCAAGGGAGCAGGAGGGTTCAACTCTGCCACTGCTTCAGTCCTAAACTGGTCTCCAAAGAGGGACAGATGCAGCCAGCTCTGCCACTACAGTCTGGATCATCAACTTCCCCCAGACTCCAAGTGGGACAGGACACAGAACTCCCACCTACACTGCAGCACAGTTGCCCCTAGATCTTGCCAAGCCACTAAGGGGAAAAGGAGGGAAAAGGGCAGCCATACAACCCCCCAGCTCTGCACTTACCTGAGAGCAGAGTGTTGCCTCCTCATGGAAATAGCCACGCATAAATTCACAATATTCCCGGGAGGTTATTTCACACCTGGAGGAGACACAAGTAATCAAAATAAGGAAAACCAAAAATCACACACATGGAATGTACAATGGACCATCCTGTGCCCTCTCAGGTGACCCAATCCCCATTGTCTCAGCCCACGTCTGCTTATGAGAACTGATGCCTTCAGCTGCCCCTTATTGTGCTATAGTATCTCTGCAGCAGATGCACTAACACGTTCCCATTTGAGCCCAGTGCAACTCCCCATATACCCCTCTTGCTTCCCTCCCACAGGCAAGCCTGAGTCACCTTCACAGTCCAATGCCCTGCATACAAGTGCTCCAAAATGGGTGCTAAAGCTGAGCTATTTTCAGCTGAGAAAGAGCCATCAGAACTCGGGGAAGCTGTGTGTCTCGGGCTGTGTCAGTCTTGTGCCTCCATAACTGACAGAGTGGGCAGGGAGAGCTAGGCCAAGAGTGTCCTGGTCATGACTTTCAGGGAGACAGAAACTTCTTGGGGCAGCATCAATTTTTCTCCCTAGCAGGGAAAGCCAGGCCAAACAAAGCACTGGGTAACTACTCAAGCTGAGAAGCAACGTGAGGAAGAACAGTATATTCCTCCCTGGCAAACCACAGCAGGTTGTTTCCTGACATATCCCCAAGTGCTCAAGGACTCCACACTGGAGCCAGTGTAGCCTACTGGGACCAAGTTGGCCATTTACAAGAAAAAGCACAGAACCCCCCAGCAGAAATATTTAATCCCTTGGGATCTGAGTCCCTCCAAACTGCAGGACCAGTTGAGCGAGAAGTCTCACTGAAGACTAAGGCTGGCTGTAATCTCCTGCTCATGCCAAAGCCCTTCTCTGTCTGGGAGACCTGTCATGGCTCCCTATCCAACTCCCCTTCTTAATAGGGCTCCTAACCTCCCTGCATGTGGGAAGGCCAAGGAGGACAAATGGCTGTATCTACAACCTGAAAAGGACTCTATCTACAATCCTTTGTCTCACCGCAATACCCAGCCCCTCTCCATACAGGTAAAACTCATTACCTTCCTTTGGTCCCAATGCAGCAGGGCCGGCCTGTAATCACGCAGTCCATGTGAAGGTGGTTGGTGTAATTCCCAGCACTGTTTTTTGTGCAGATCTGCAAAACGACAACAGGCTGCAGTCAGGCAGCCATGGCTTTGCTTGCTGCCTGGGTAAAGTCTACACAGCCCCTTGGGAAGAAGCCAGTCTTCCCAAGGCTTGCCTACAACATCAGGATAGTGCCTGACACTCCGTCTGCCCAAGCCACAATCGACACCTCCTCTCTGTCAAGGACAAAAACCAGACCCAAGGCTGAGCTGGTCTCCATCACCCTGTTGCCCTGGCAGGGCCCAGGGCTTTGGCTGCACCAGAGACTGCCCTTCCAACAACACAGCTGTGGCTCTGCACAGTGGGATGCAAATGCCACATTCCAGCTGCCCAAAGAGGCTCTGTGCCACCAGTGATGCTCACCGGCCATTTGGTGATGTCATCTGGCCACTCATGCGGCTCCATCGAGGCTGGCTGCTCACACACCCTGCAGCAACACAAAGCAAAGATCAGCCTGAGAATAACCTTCCCCAGCACCAGATCCCCCCAGGAGCCACCACACTGTCCCTGCCACCACACTGCGGTCCCACAGCTCCCCTCTGTCCCTGGCAAAGGGCTGGTAACATGCTACTTCCGATCAGCCAAGGCTGTGCTGATCAAAGCTGCAGCCTCCTTCCAGCGAGCAGACATCACGGCTCCAGCACAAAGGCAGCCATCTGGGAGCACACAGCTGCCCAGAACTCACTGGCTCCTTCCCAGGTGGACACAATCCCAAAGGGGGGCATTCAGCTGGTCTCAGCTCTACATCAGCCCATGGTGGCCGAGGATAAAGGTGGGCCATGGCACCCAACAGCTGGCAGGGCTCTGGGGTAGAGGTGTGCTGGGAAAGTGACTGCTGACCCCAAGAACGAAGTTTGTGTGGGGAGCAGGTGAGGAGGGGGAGAGGGATGAGAAAGGCATCCACATCTTACAACAGGCCACCGTGCAGGCCAGCAGCCAACAACAATAATCAAACTCTGCCTTGGCCTCCTCTGAAGCTGCTGGGGCAATCAGGGACATCATCAACATGCCCCTTGGTCTCCAGAGTAGCTGCCATCCCATCCAGCAATCAGCTAGTGTGGGACTTCATTCCTCTGACTGTACTGTCACAGCAGCCTTGTCCCCCACAGGATGGCAGCTGAGCTAGGCAGGACCTACCTGGGGTCCTGATGACAAACAGACCCAAATTGCCTCTTGTTTCCTGCCAGCATGGGTGTGCTGGGGTGATGGGGCCACTTCACCCACACGGCCAGCGTGGACTGCAGGAGAGAGGAGAGCTGTCACTGTGTAGCCCAGAGTGGGAGAGGCATCAACAGAAGTGGCCCTGAGCCTGCAGGGACAACACAAAAGGGCCACCACACTCACCGAGCACTCCTCCTCCGAGGTCTGCACACAGCCTGACTTGTCGTTCCGCACACAGCAAGCAGAGTGCTTCTCCTTCTCCCGCTTGGCACTGATGAAGCTGTGCACTTGCTGGTCCTGCCTCATGCACGGTGAGAACTTGGCCCCTAGGTGGATCAGGGCCTCCTGGCAGAGATGAAAACACTCAGCTCAGCCAAGGGGCATGCAATGATTGCCTGGGGCAGAGGAGGCTGGGGGAACTGCAAGGGGTACCCCCTATCAGAACTCAAGGGAGCAGGGACAAGTCCTGCATGATGAAGCCCAACATCAGGCATATTTTCAGTATTCACTTTGAAGAAGACCAGCCCAGAACAAAAGTTCAGAGATTTCCTTGTCCATGGCCTCAGAAAGGCCAGTGCTGTGGCTGGGCAGGGAAACTTTGAGACATGACAGCCTTTCCCAGGGGGAATGGTATCAGAAAGCTGCCACACACCATACAACTGCATTTTCTCTAGCCCATGCTTGGCTTTGCAGGAACAGGGTACAAAGCAGGAGTGCCAAGGCCCAGCCTCCAGGTAACCCGTTCTGCAGGTGATTGGGGCTGGGAACACCAGTGCACCCTGCCAGTGACAGCAGGGCCCCATGGGAAGTCCAACTAGCTAGCATCCAGCTCCAGTCCCTGGAGAGACATGGCTGCAGCACGCAGCCCACCAGCAGTTCTAGGCAATGGCACTCACTGAGCTGGGGCCGATCCAGAAGTTTTCTTGCTGAACATATTTGACATTTTCATAAACCCCTCTGTTCCGTAAGACCTGCAAGGAGAGAGAGTGAGAGCCTTATGAGCTCCTGCACACAGGGGTAACAGGACAGCCAGCAGGGGCTGGTGGAAACAGCACCCAGGATTAACAGAAATCCTCACAGTCATGGACTGGGCACATGGTTTTCTCAAACTGGTCTTTTGCAGGATCACAGATAAACCCCCATCAAGGCAAGGGCATCTTCATCTTAAGATTTCATTTAATGTCTGTCTCTGGCTACTTCAGAAATCCCAGGGCCTGGAGCCCTGGGAGTGGCTTGAGAGCCTACAAAAAGCTTCACAGCTCAGAAGCATAAGCAGGACCTGTCGGCAGCATAGGCCCAGGTGCTGGGGACAGTGCTCTGAAAGCCATCATATACATAGGTGAGAAGCTCCCTAGGGCATCCACTGCATGGAATGAGGACATAGCTGTAGAGATATGTACCTCAGAGACCTTAACAACAGTGGGAAGGCTACAAACAGCTTCAAGATAGCTCTCAAAGTCAGACAGGTCAGTTTTTCTCCGGGCAGAAGCAAAATCCTGCAACTGTTGCAGAAAGTTAGGTTTGAAATATTTCACTGCTATGAACATCCTTCTGGTCTCCACCAGGAGGGGAACATGTAGTTTGAAAGGCCTCCCAGTACAGACACAACTAGAGCCTGCAAAGAGCCCACCATGACTTGTGCCAGTTATAATTTGATGTCAAGAGCAATGTGGCTGCAGGAGAGACAAGGCAGCATGGGGGCCTCACAGAGAAGCTGCAGGCAGCCCCCAAGCATGGACACCCAAAGCCCAGCTCTCAAGGCCTCAGGCAAGTAGCCAATATGCTGCAGACTACAACACAAGAGCCAGCAGCTGAAGGCTGAGACACAATCACACTCCAGGCAGGTCAGGGGGATTTACTTACTGAATCAACAGTTTCATGTTGCGAGAACCCCACAGGGGCGATGCCGTAGATGCACACAGCGAGGATGGTGATGAGTGAATGCACAAAGGTGACCCAGTAAGTGAAGAAAGGCCTGGATGGAGTAAAAGGGAAAAAGATCAGAGGCAGAAACCCAGGCATATTATGTCTACTCACACAACACAGGAGAAAAGCTGCTGTTTTTCCCAGGAACCTTGACAGAATCTAGGGTACAGGGCCAGGATCACCTAGGGATGCACGGGATTGGAGGCAATGACCTAAGGTCTTGCTGCAGACAGACCCTGATTACTCCAACTCCCCCTTTACACTGGGCAAGCCACCCTTTTCCAAGAAAACATTCATGAGAACACATAAGCCTGATGCCAATGTGCGTTGTGTGTCTGAAATGATGACTTCAGGGGAACGATCAGAGGCAGGGATTCAGAGCTTACCTGTTCATCACAGGACAGTAGTGGTAGGGCAGAGATCTGCAGGCCCTCCAGGTAGCAGAGATATAGACAACCAAGGCAACGTGAGAAGCAGCGTGAGCTCCTAGTGCATGGTGATGTTATCATGCACTTACCTCAAGGATACAGACTTGGGGGGTCTTAGCAGCAGTTTCACCCAACCTCCCCGAGGCAGTGGCCTGAGTCACCAGGGGACAACAGCAATCATTCGCTCTCCAGTTTAGTTGTGATGGAGTCTGTGGCTGCAGCTCTCACCTGTGATCATCCATGTCCTCAATCTGCCGCTTGACATAGCTGTCGATGCGCTTGCGGTACGTGCGGTTTGTCAGCTTCCCCACCATGCCCAGGCCATACGGCCTCTTCTCCTTGGCAAAGAGCTTCCTGACAGGGACGGCGATGCGCTGGCCACGCTTCTGTGGGCTGACACTCACCACCTCCTGCCGCAAGCGGACTTTAGGCTGTGCCAGGGCCCCATCCTTCTGCTTCCTCCATCCTCGCTCCAGTGGGCTGAAATAAAAAGCAGGATAGCAATGGTTTCCTTCTGCATGGCATAGCAATGGGGATCAGCCCTTCCCTGGTCTTTAGCAGCAGCAGACCCTGTCTTTCCCACCACAGCTGGGCTGAGCAGCAGCTAATGGCAGACAAGGTGCCATGGAGTAGAAGCTGTATTTCAAAGGGTTACCCAGTGTCAGTTGATGAAAGTGCAGGACTGCACACTGAAAGTGGTAAAAGACAGCTATGCCAAACTAAGCCCTACCAATGAGGAGCTCTCGAGGCTTTAAAGTGTTTCAGCAACAGGCTAAAATAAGGAGTCTGCATCCAGGCACATCTGCAGCCTCATGCACATCTATTTCCTCCTCTGCTTCATTCCTCTTACTCTGCCCTCTGCTATGAAATGGAAGCATAGTTTAGCCCAGCATTGGAAATCCTCACTCTTAAAGCACTTTACTGTGATTGAATTGGCAAGTCAAACCCCCATGCCCACCAACCAGACAGAGGAGGAGAGCACGAATCCAAGCAGCTTCCCAGACCAAGAAAGTGACACTGTCATATACTGCAAGCTCTGCCAGTTACCTCTCACAATCTGCCTTCCATTCCTCCTTTTATTTGCACCAATGCATGCATTTCTGGGAGAACAACAAAACCAGGTTTCAACAACACACTAAAAATCCCAAGCAGCACTGCCTAAAGGAAAGCTTTTATACCAGAATAGAATGTGTGATGAACGTTGCACAAGCTGCTGGTGAATAGTACCTGCATTGTAAGTCTCCATCATATCCAGCTGATTTTGCGTTTCTTTGCTCTTTTATAGCAGTCTAGAGGTCAGGTCTGCAGCGTTCAGACCCTAACCAAAAAAATCCTACCTACTGTTTTACCCTTGCTCACTGCCTAGCAATGTAGTAGGTATGTCCCCCACATGCACTCTAGTATACTTTACCTTCTCTGGCTTTCTAAACAACCCCCTCTGCACAAAGATAATGGTTTTCAGAAGTGGTCAGACAAACCAGCTGACAAACTTTGTTCTAGAAGATCACCAGAACATGTTGGAGAGACCATGACAGCTCTGAAGGATGGACAAGCAACAGGATGAGGGAGAACCTGAACCTCCTTAGCCAAAAACACTGCTGTGAAGCTTCAGTTATTTTCAAGGTTGCACCTTGCAGAAGATGCATTTTTATAAAGCTGAAAGTCCCAACTTCCCCTTGGGAAGTCCTTCTCCGACAGAAACTGCAGATTTCACTGCAGCCTGCTCTTGCCCCGAGAGTTCAAGTGGTTTCTGTGTTATGGACATGCCGGTTCCCAGTATCTCCAGTGCTGGGCTATCAGCCTATGCCAAAATAAACACCTGGACCTAAAAGGACACCTGACTGACTCTAATAACAGTTCTCTGAAGTGTGAAAGAAATGCATTTTTCTCAATAAATAAAACTATTTAAGGAGATCCAAATGGAGACAAGAATACTGAGACCATCTCAGAGGAGTGACAACAAACTCCCACCTTTTGCTGCTTCCACTTATATTAAGACTGAGTCAAATTCTTGGAAACAGTTGAAGGGAAAGCGCCGACACAGCAAGATGGGCTGTGAGCAGCAGAACCACAACAAGGACCTCCCTGTCTACTGCATGTTCACACCCAGTAGAGCTCTCTGCTGGGGTGAGCTGCCAGCTAAGCTAGAGCTGACTCGGAAACGACACAGAGCAATTACTCAGTACCAGTTACTCAGGTGGAAAAAATCTAGGCATATGGTACAGTACCACCCACATATTTGTATGGCTCTCAGCATCAGTGCCACACCTTTCTCTCATTTCAAGTGAGGAATGTAGCCCAGCTCGACACTCAGCAATGCTTCACACCACTCCTTGGAACAAGACAACAGTTCCTGGTGACTGTGGCAATGGCAACAACCTTCTTGTCTTTGCTACATTCTCCATAGCCAAAGGCTGGGCCCCCAGCATCCTCATCGCTGATTTAAAGTGTCTTTTGTTTCCTCAAGGCATGATACAGTCTCTGAAACACATCACATGAGGCTGGAAGTTGCTGGAGAGACTGCAGAGGTGGCCTCAGAGTCACCTTTCACGTGCATGGGTAGCTGGGGCAGGAGGTCTTAAACTGGGTTTAAAGAAAACCCATTATTGCACTGCTTCAAGCTCTGCACTGAATCACAGCACTCGGATGCTGGCTTCCTCCACACAGGAGGTCCCACTCTGAACGGGTTGGCCACCCCATGTTAGGTTTTGGCAGCTTCCTGGAGGATACTCACAGTAGCAAGTGGCTTCTTTCAAGTTCATTTTTGTCCAAGGCACCTCCTGTGAGATCTGTCTGATCCTGAGGTTTCACCTCTGCATCTTTGATTGCAGCTTCTGATGGTGACTCAAACACTTCATCTGGGTAAGTAGAGAGCTCCTCATGAAGGACTCCTTCCTGGGCAGAGAAACAGAAGTCCCATCAGAAAAAGCCAGCATCATACTGAGACACCAGCCCTGGCAGAAAGCAGTGCTGCTCTCCACAACACAGTCCTGCCAGACCTCGAGTCCTGCACTGCCTCTGGTGCCAGTAGCACACCAAAGACCTGTCCCTCACCCGAGCAAAGAAAGAAGTATCAAGCTCATCTGGGAAATCCACCGTGTCCTCCTCCAGGAAACTTGCTGGGGTGAAGCTGCGCCGCTGAGCTCTCCTCAGGGTGCTGTCCTTCACTGAGCGCCCCTGCAGCCAGAGAAAGAAAATGACATCGAGTCACTGCCAGAAACCTGAACCCCAGGCACACGCAGGGGCACCCTAGCCAGCACACAGGGAGCTCGAGTGCTGAGCTGGTTCATGCCTGTGTGTGGAGCACAGCAGACCTGCTGATGTGCAACACCTTTGTCCTGGGTTCAGCTACAGCAGTCATTTTTTCTCCTTCTTAGTAGCTGGTGCAGTGCTGTGTTTTTGACTTTCAGTCTGGGAACAATGCTGATAACACCGATGTTTTTAGTTGTTGCTAAGTAATGTTTACTCTGACCAAGGACTTTCTCAGTCTCATGCTTTGCCAGAGAGGAGGGGAAGCCAGGAGGAAGCAGAGACAGGACACCTGACCCAAACTGGCCAAAGGGGTATTCCATACCACAGCACGTCATGCCCAGTATATAAACTGGGGGGAGTTACCCGGAAGGCCCAGATCGCTGCTCGGGTCGGGCTGGGTATCGGTCGGTGGGTAGTGAGCGGTTGTGTCCTTTTCCCTTGTTATTCCTCTTATCATTATTATTGGTAGCAGTAGTGATTTGTATTATACCTTAGTTACTGGAGAGCTGTTATCTCAACTCGTGGGAGTTACATTCCTCCAATTCTCCTCCCCATCCCTCCGGGAGCGGGGGGAGGAAGGAAAAGGGGGGGAGTAAGCGAGCGGCTGCGTGGTTCCAAGTTGCCGGCTGGGCTTGAACCACGACAACCTTCCTGGTGAGACTCACAGGTGTCACCCCACTTCTCAATCCACATTGCCCATCTGCCATGCAGGTGAGGCTTGCAACATGCTCCTCTACCATGAGCAGCAACCAAACCAAAGTGATAGGTGGTACTGGGCACACCAAAAAAGTGCCTAGGCCCAGGAAAGCAGACACACGGCAGGATGAAGCGACTTCCATAGTAAGAGCCTCCGGTACTTCTGCTCTTCCATGACCACTGACCAACTGCAGATGGACCACTGAGAGGTCCAGGCAGGCTGAACTGGACCTGATGGAACGCTCTAAGGCTGCTGGCTGTGGGAGTCAAAGCCCCCAGGCCAATAAAGAAAAGCAAGACCTGCACCAAAACCTAGCTTCTTGCAAATCCTGCCTCCTAGGCACATGGCTGAAACAGAACAGGAGGTGGCTTAGTTTCTTCCCTTCCACCACCACTCTCCCCATCCTTTCTGCTCAGAAGCTCCTTCCCTTTCTCCTTCTCTCAGGATGCAGCCCCATCCCACCACCAGCCTGGTGCCTGCCCTGCCCCAGACAGTACCTTCACCAAAGCTGCAGCTGCTCGGAAACTCATTTTAGCGACAGATTCCCGTTTTCGCCGCCGGGGAAGGCGGTTGAACCCTGAGCGGGAGCTGGTGAAGGAGCAGAGCGACGTGGCGCCGGGTGTGATCGGTGTGTGGGGAATGCTGAAGCCATCGTTGTCGTCAGCCATACGGAAAGCTCGGCCGCGGGCCAAGGGGTCTATGATCTGCCAAGAGAAGCAGCCCATCAGTCCATTCACCCCCAAACCCTTCCCTACCAAGCCCTCCTCCCTCCGAGCAAATGTCTCGAGACCATGACAGTGACCTGGTTCTCAGGACTGACCAAGAACCAGGCTGGACAGACCAACAAGATTCCATGATAGGGAGATATGGAATAACCTGTCGCAAGCTAAGCCCTAGTTGTAAGCCTCAAACCTAAGGCCTCAAACCTCTCGCCCTGCCCTCCCTTCTCCCCACCTTTTTTTAGTTTTACTTTTGTTGGTTATTGACTGTTTTCACCCAGAATGTTCCTGGTGCTCACAGCAGACTCCAAACCTCCTCCAGCCCTTCCTGAGCTCTTGGTTTTATTCATCTCCTGCACCAGTGAGCTCCACAGTCAGAGAACATGCTGTCTGAACAGGAGTTTGAGAAATCCCTGGAAAGAGCCATGCTCTTTCTCCAGCTAGTTTCCTTTCTGATACTGGACAACCCAGGACTTAAATAGTATCCTGTTGAAGCTTAACTGTATATTTACATCTGCTTCCATTAATTAATTTCTAACAGCTGGAAAAAGCAGGCAAGCTTCCGGGAGCTGCAAGCCCTTCTATGGGACTCCTCAGGCCAAAGCTCTCACTTCTTCCAAACATACAAACCGACCTAATGAAAATATTGCCTTCAGCCACAAACCTTGCCTGTGTCCTTACATCATCACAGCTGTGGTTTCCGTAAGACTCCTATGCTTTATCCTAATGTTTTACGAGCTTTTTTTAATCCGCAGTTGCACACTCAACAACGAAGTTTTACAGGCTTACACCTACTGATACCATGTTCTGATTTAATGTAGCCCAAGAGAGCCCAACAATATTTTGGAGTCTCCTATGCCCAAAAACTAACTGAAAGACACTCCAGCTAGTAAGAAATCAGGGAAGAGCACAACAAGATGAAACTTGACTGGAAGATGTACAATGTTATCTTCTGCTTCAGTGACACAGCCAGGCTTCAGGTCATAGACTAACCTGCTTTCAAATTTGCTTCCCCACTTGCCCAGGTTGCAGTGGTGCTCACTAATGCACAGTAATCAACCACGTGGGTTACTATCACTGAATGGAGCAAAGGGATACTGTAGGATAGTTTTGAAGTGCTGGTCACTGGATGTGCTTGACTGGGTCTTGTTCGCTGGGGTCACACTTGAAGGTAGGGAGTAGCGAATTATGAGATGCCCTTTGCAGGCACTCAAAACCATTTCTGAGGCTCTGTAAGCAGCGCTGTAGTACTGCTAATACAACAGACACCTTTCAAATTCTTAAAACAACCAGGTACATATGAGGACAGTAGCTGTGCTCCTGCCTGCATTCTGCCTGGGACAAGGAACCACTAGGCAAGTGTCCTGAGCGATACCAGGTCTGTTACTGTACATTTAGGTCCAGGGTACTGGCCAATCTGTGTACAACAGAATTTTGTCCTTGCAAAATGGCAGCAAAACCCCCAAACTGAGCGTTCTTGGACATCCTGCACACATCTAATCACCACCATAGTCACAACATGACAAACACGGCTCTAAGCCTACCACCAAAACAGCTGAGGGACCTCAGCCAACAAGACTGGAGAGAAGGAAGGAGTCTGCCAAACTGTATCTGAGACTTGAGAAGTGTCTGAGCATGGAGCCCAGACATGTTAAGGCAGAACTAAGCCCGCAGATAGGTCACAGCTGCCAAAGTGGTGAAGACACTGTGCAGGAAACTCCTGATGGCCTTGAATCTGTCCCAGATTACTCACCTTCTGCATGCCCAGCTGGCAGGGTCCAACATACAGTGGAGGAGGAGTCTCTGTGCTTGTTAGAGAAATATTGTCCTGACTGGGCAAGTCCATTTCTCGGATGACCTGAGGTTTCAGCTTCCCATACCGCAGACTGCAGTGGCGGAGGCTCTTTCTCTGCCATTTCTGAGTAGCGTCACTGTCTTTGCTCACCCCAAACCAGTCCGCTGTGCCTCTGAAAGATGCCAGCATACAAGTGCAAAAAAGCATTATGTTTGCTTGGACTATGCACATGAAAAGTCCAAAGCCTTGGCGGTCTCTTCCAGCCCAGCCCAATTCAAAGACAGGCAGAACTCTTCCCCATGAGCATCTCACAGCCTGTCCTCAGCTGGTTGTAGCAACCTGACAGATGCTGGCCAGAAATGTTGAACTATTAACAGCATTCTGTCTCATAAGACAGAAGAAAAACAACAGGAGAGATAAATGACAGGGGAGATTCACTGTGTGGAATGAACAGTTTGTTCGTATTTTTTCTAAAAAGAAAGAAAAAGAGATGGAACAGAAATTCAGAAAAGAACTTGGTGATTTTTTTTTTTTTTTTTTTTTTTTTTTTGGTGAGTTTGGTTTTTTTTTCTTGAAAACCCATCTATTGAAAATACTTACCATCTCCAGGGCAGCTCTAGGTCCCCATTGTGGGATTGTACTGTTCCACAGCTCTGGAGCTTCTCCCAAGAGCCACCAGAATTCACTGTTCTCTCCCATCCTCCCACACACTCCCAGGATACTCCCAACTTCTCCATCTCATGCTGCAGGATTTCTATTCTCCTCAAAGGTAACATGAAAGGCAAGTGTTTGCTCTGGTCCTGATCTCTGCTAAGGCAAACACGCACAGCTCTGAGCTGCTGGTTGCAGAGGTAGGAGCACAAGCTTGCAGCCATGAGGTAGGTTTGCTGACAAGTGGCTGCTGTCACAGAAGAGCAGTTGATCAGAAGCAAAATCCCAAGGAAAGCAGAGAGGGATCAAATAAGTCAGACTAACAACCTACTTCAAACACTGCAGGGCAGCTGGCACCCTAAACCTACAAAGATCACCACAGCCCTGCCAAGCTTTTCCCACTGTCATTAATCCTTCCTCAGAAGATGACAAGCTGTGTCAGCCTACAGTTGTCTGGTCCAGGTGTCAAAACCTGAAAGTCCTTCCAAGCCAAATCCCCAGCCCTGGCCTCAGACCCCCTGCTCAGGAGCAGGATTTGCAGCTGCTAAGCAGCAGGATCTCACAAATCACAAAGGGATTATTAAAAGATACACTGGAATAAAGGGTGCATTAAATCTAGAATTAGGTCACACAGGGGAACTGAGTCCCTGCACTGCAGACAGGAAAGTATCCCTGTGTTTTGTACAACACCAAGCAAAAACCATCAACCAACAGGTGAAGGTGTCCTGCCACTGTGTAAGGAGATGCGAATTTGAAATCCACAGCCTTTCCAGCTAAAATCTCCAGATGCAAACCAGCACTCATTGCCCTCAGCCTCTCCCAACGACCCAGAACAGATCCTTCCGCTGGCATGAGGTCACCTGGGCAATTGCTGGATCTCACTTGACCTCGCTGCCTTCAAATGCCTCCAGACCTCAGAGACGGGGCTACAGGCATGTCTCAGGGCACTGCTCTGCTCCCACACACCCACATCCCGTCAGAGCAATCTTTGTCTCTGGAGCAGAAGGGTCAGCACTTGGCCTGACAGACCCAAACCAAGCCTATAGCACAGAGGTGATGCTCTGACCATGCAGATGCAGCACAACACACACCAAAAAACAGTCTTACAACTCAGAGGGCTTCTCATACACTGCTGTAACCAGTATTTCACCACCAAGGTGACCTAGGGTGACAAGCCCATACACTGGACCACTCCCCAATGGGAAAAGTTTGAGGGTCATTTCTGCCCATATAAGCCTGTTGATGAATGGCCCATTTTACCTCAAGATGGGTAAAATGGGCCATTTCAGAGGACTCCCAAAGTCCTCAGAAACTGTGCTCCAGCTAGACTGGAAGGACAAGCACCACCACAGCTGTTTTGTACTGCAAGGACCTCTCCTGAACTGCCATAGACACCACTGGGCCAGGGTAAAGAGCTGACCTACTCTCTGGTCACAGTCAAAATAGTCCAGGAGAGCAGATTACAGTTTAGGCTATCTGGGAAGATACTGAATGCCTGTGTCCAGCTGGGGAGCCCCATCACATCCTATGCACTATAACAAGGAATGAACCAGCATCAGAGGTCAGCTCTTGCTCTTCTACTGCATTGAGCTAACCAGCTCTGAAAGCCTAAGACCAATTGTAAGCAGTTGCCAAAGGTGGACACAATGCCAGAGTGAGGAAGGTTTGACAGGAATGGACTCCTGGGCATTAGGTCCAGTCCCTGCCATGCACAAAGTCACATTGTCTGTCTGATTTAAAAGTCTGCTAAGCTCCAGTCTTGGGGTGGTGGTTGATGGGCCACTGTGGCTCCTGGAGTGGCTCATCTCCTTGGTGCTAAGTAAACGAAGACCTCCACCTCAAAAAGAAGACAGTCATATTTGAATTAGAAAAAGCCATGTTGTCAACAGTGAATGAGTGGATGTTCTATTCCATTCACCAGTTTCTGAGCCCTGTCTGGACCAACATGACTAGCCTCTGTTCAGTGCTGCTTCCTCTCCTTTCCCTTCTGCCCAAGGAGGCTTTAGGGCCAACATATGCATACACCACATGTTGCACTGATGCTAGCAAAGGCAGGCTGAGCTGTGGCTGCCCTGGGGAGATATTCCAGCTGTGGTGAACACCAGGAGGTTGACAGCTTGTTAGGAAAGCCAGGAGGGAGTGAGGCTGACGGGTGGACAGCTTGTTAGTCCATGCTATTTATTGACAGCTGCCTACGTATTTAGTAGGAGTGACAACTGGTTTTTGTTAGAAGCGCACATGAACTTTCTCACTCCAGTCTGTTTGCAGGCCTCCTGGCCAGCCCTGGGAAGGCAGCACAGTCCCAGCAACAGAGAGGATCTGTGCAGGTCATAACAGCCCTTGCACACACATGCAGGGGTGGGTTTCACACTCAGTGCTCTCAGTACCTGAAGAACGATCGGGGCAGGGACTGCCGCTTTCTCAGGGAACTCCTGCCCACCCGGTGCCCTTGAGCGGGCAGGGTCTGACTCCTCTGAAACCGTACCTGTCTGCTGCAAAGAAAAGACAGCTGAAGGGAGGGACCTTGTAGGGCTGTGCAGGGGAGCAGCTGCCTGCATCCAGCACTTCCCCATCTCCTTCCATAGCCCCATCCACAGCAGTTGTGCCACACTGCACATGACAGCAGCTTCCACCTGAGAGATTGACCTAAGAGAAACAACCAAACTCAAGCCACACAACAGCACCTTTGAACCCAGGAGGCTGCTGAATCCTTTTGGTGCATTTGCACCTCTGATGTATGCCTCCCATTGCTCTTGAAAATACCAGGGATACTGCAATCCACCTTGACCCTTAGACCTCTGTGATCTGCCTTCCATGCAGAAGACCAGCTACCGATCCCACTGGCTGGCTTTGGACACCAGAATGTGAAACCATGGAGGTGTCAGAAGGATAAGGTATCTGCTCAGATACAGGTGTCTGCTGCCACAGGAAGTGCCCTGGGCCCATTCTGGTTGATCCTGGCAGGATCCTGCCCAGTGCACCAATCTGTCTGTCCCACATCTGCTGCCTTGCATGGACATCTTGGATAGCCCAGGAGACTGGAAATGGTGTTAGCTGCCTATACTCAGGCACACAAATCACTCCCGTGCCATTTCTGGACCACACAGACTTGACCTTAGGCTCCCTAATGTATCCTCCAAGCCCCATGGAACAAGATGGTGTGGAGTCCTGCTGACATGAAAGTTTCACATTCTGAGGGCTTTGTTAAGCAGAAAACCTGGCAGTCAGCTTCACTGGACTCACAAAACAAATCCCCAGGATACCTTTACGGATGCATGGTCTGCAATTCTCCATTGCATCCCTAGCTCTGCTAAACAGAGCACGTGCTTTTTGGCCTTTCCTTGGTACTTTCCAGATCCCTATCCCTGTTTCTGATTCACTTATTTCACGCTTTTATTGCTAATGTCATGTCACATGTGCACCTCCTGCAGTTCTGCCCCTTGGAAAGTCCTTCTCACTGCTGCACCTGCTCTCCTACCCACATCCCACAGTGCTCTGTAGACACTGCTCACAAACTGTGAGTCCTCCAGGAGGAAGAGACTTGACACTCTGCCATGCTGCATAACAGCCTGCATGAGACAACTCAGCACTGCAAAACAGCAGTGACCCCCCCACATACATACTCTGAGCAGGAGACTCCCAGGATGTCACAGGGTCTGTTGGTGCAACAGCCACACGTCTGCCCACTGCCCCAGTGCTAGGCAGGACATTAGCATCTCCCTCAGTGTGTGGAAACTTCATCACCACCGTCCAGCACTCCTTTGTTCACTGTAGCTCCATATGCCTCATCTGTCTTACAGTGTAGTAGCACTGGGAGCAAATTTGTTCCCCCAGCACCAAAGTGGTTTGCAGTTCCCCAACCTCTCGAACCTACACACAAGCTGCTTGTTGCGAGGACCTCTGCGGAAGAAGGCTACCCTGGCCCTGCCACACAATGCTTCTTGTCAGGGCCTTTCCAGCACCCTCCCAGGATATCCCCTCATCCTTGACATGCTCTTGCCCAATTGTCCTGGCAAGGAGTGGGACAAGGTCAGGGAGATAAGAGAAGAGGCAGCCTAGGTGTGCAAGGACAGCCCCAGGCAGGCCCAGAAGCTGCCCACAGCCCTGAAAAGTGCTTCAAGGCTCAGCCCTCCCAACCTCACAAGAAGCAGGATCACACAGGGTTCCTGTGGGAGCGCTTCACTATCAAGACAGCTGGGGAATGTCTGAGGCAAAGGAAAACAGTGTGTGGGAGGTCAGTCTTTCCCATAGCTGGAAAGTTGCTCCTCTGTAAGTAGGCGAAGCCTAGCTTACTGGAAGTACCCCTGACCTGTGGAGCTCCAGGGATGCTCCAGGGATCCAGGCAGGCCTGACACTCTGCCAGAGATACAAACCAGACAGCTCAGGAAAGCAGCTGGGAGAGCCATTGCCTTTGGACAAACTGGGATAAGCCTTTGCCACGGGGAGGGATGGAGCATCAGCTCTGGAGCTGAGTTTCAGAGACCCCTGTATGATGGGGACAAATGATAACCCTCTGTGAAGGCGCGGGGACAGGACCCGAACAGCCTCTCCCTACTCTCTATCACCCCACATAACCACCTCAAGAACCACCAATGAACTAATGCTAGGATCCAAGCTGCTGAGAGCCAAGGACTGCTTAGGATGAGCTTCTGCCTGTCACAGCAATCACATGCTCTCAGATACAAAGCAAGGCCAGCTCACCACTTCATATAGCCTTGGCTAAACATCAGGGCCTGAGGCATCCTGTTATTCAGAAACAGCCAGCTCCCTGGGGCACAAGGACAGTCAAAATTTGTCTCTAAGTGACATTGTCCTGATCACCACAATCTTCCTCCCAGGACTTGTCTCCTTACTTGCTAAAGACAGGCTATATAGTACCCCTGGGCTTATGTATTGGGGACCTACTTGCACCCACCTTCTTCTGCAACCTCATGATAGATAACAAGGGAGAAACACTAATCCTGCTGTGATATGCCTCTGAAGTGCCAGGCAATGGGACAAGCAGAGGACCATAAATCCACAAGTAAAGGCTGGCAGAATCCACTAAAGCAGGCTCCATGAATTCAATGTCTCACCTCTTGATGGTCTGGGTGATCGAGGTCTGCCGTTGTAGCACCGGTCTCCTCACCTCGTTGGGCAGGGAGGGCACACGCGTGTTGTCAGCTGGCATGCTCACGCTTCGCAGAAAGGCCTGGCGTCTCGTGGGCTGCAAAGGAAAGCAGGAGGGAGTCTTGTTCTCAGAGTGATGCTCTACAAGGCCACGCAGGTGGTGTAACATTTAGTTAGCAATTCACCTCAAACACAAGCTGGGTGCATGCAGTTGGGCAGCAAAATTAGGCTAACAAGGACTATGCTCATGTTAGACAAGAATGGCTCTGCAGAACTGAACAGCTAGCACCAAGGACACAGCATCTGTGTGCTGCAACGGGTCTCAGTTCAGAGCAGCTCTAGCCTGGACCATCAACTGATGTCCAATTGTAGATGGGAGGTATCACATGAGCACCTGCAACATATGCTCCTGGCTGTTTTCTAGCCAGAAGGAACCCAATCACACGTTCCTAGACCACTCCACAAGGTGGAGAGAAACACAGTAACTGAGATTTCCTTCATAAATTACTCTGGATCTGCACTAAAAGCCTGTGAGAGCTGTGAATGGGTCTGTGCTGTAGCTGCTGCCTGATGCAGGTTAAGCAAGCTGGGAAAGTCACATCAGCTTTGTTCATAACCTAATTGTCTGGATACACTCCAGTCT
Source organism: Nestor notabilis (assembly GCF_000696875.1). Taxonomy (NCBI): domain Eukaryota; kingdom Metazoa; phylum Chordata; class Aves; order Psittaciformes; family Psittacidae; genus Nestor; species Nestor notabilis. Next base: position 16,754 of record NW_009925633.1, on the reverse strand, counting down.
AAAAGCTCCTGGCATGTCTTGGCTGATGTCACCTACCAAATATGACACAACTCACCAGACTCTTCTCAGCTCATACAACTGCCTCCCCAGGGCTGTTCTGGGCTAATTTTTCATCAGCTTGGCAGAGACATCATCTCCCATTTGTAAAATGCAGGCTGAACAGACTGCCCTCTGGCAAGTGAAGCTCTGATCAACTGTTTTTCTGGTCAGTCTACCTCAAGACTACTCGCTACTCTAGCTCCTCTGGCACAGAAAGTTAGTAATTCCCAGTAATCTTAACATGTTTTGTTAAGTTTTATGTGAAACAATGTGTAGATACTCAGGTTATAAAACAAAGGAGCCCATTGTGCACTCTTATCCTGACAGCCTGTGCTGTGCACGCTGGACCTCCAGAGAACATTAACTCCACCAGCTTCCATCATGAGTAGAGAGCATCTCTCCAGAGATTTCAGGTAAGAGAACATCCATCAAAGCCTTAAATAAATTATTTGGAAAGTTTCAACCTCCACTGTAAAAACTCTGCATTCCACTTCTGATCCTGCAGACTGAATCCTGACCACTTTCCTTCCAAGGGAAGACCAGGACCAAGATATATCTGCCAGAATCTCTCACATAACTGAAGTGTGGTTTAGTCCCTGGATCAAGGAATGGCGAAGAGACCAGTCTTTGCTATTCCAAGTGCAACATAAATTCCCTCTTAAGACCAGCTTGCCCCCAGCTCCCCTCCAGCTGTGTAACCCTCCATTTCGCTGTCATAAGCAGCTGAACCCAGGCACTGCACTCCAGCCATGGAGCTGGGCAGGAATAGCACTCTGGCTATGCCTTCAGTGCAGGTAATCTCTGTTCCTGCAGTAAGGTCACATGTAGAGCCAGCAATCATCCTACCAGGTCTCACCAGTATGTGAGAGCTTTTGCCACCTTGTAGCAGAAATTTCTGTTATTCTTCCTATACTCAGCACAAATACAGATGTTTTTGCACAGTTCCTATTAACCTATTGCCCCATCTCTACTTCACTACCCTTCAATTTTACTTATCTCTCATTCCAGATTATTTTCTTATGTTCCTCATGCTGGTAACAGCTTTGAGTTGCCAGTAACTGTTCTTTCTCTGCTGCTACTGACAAGAGCCTGTCATTATCTTGGCTATTCATAAGTCAGATTCATTCCCTGCTCATTTCAGTATAAGCTCCAGCACTTCCAGACCCTCACGTTTGTCTAGCAGCCCTTCACTCCTCCAGTCCCTTAAGAAATGCTTGTTTGAATACTTCACTCCCACATCTCCCAGTCAGGACACTCTTCACAATCCCCACGTCCAAACAGTCACGTCTACTGATCTGAGCACATTAGCCACCCACCCTCATCCCTCCCACATCCCCTTCAAGGGGGAGTTAATTGCCAATCATGAACTTACTCAATGGCTCTGTCCCTTCTCACGTGGCCTCGTGACCTGCAATTACACATGGAATTTATCTCAGCCAGGACTGCCGCAGACCGCAGGAACAGGCATGCTTCTCTGCCCCCCCCCCCACAGCCCCACAGACCCTCCCTCCCGCCCCCAGCCCCTGTACCTGCACAGGCTGGGGCTCTTCTGGCACCGACACAGGCACCGGCACCGGGATGTCCAGTTTCAACCATGGTGGCTTCTTCCGCTGTAAACTACTTGTGCTGTCGTGTCGCGCCTCTGACATTGTCCCACTTTTGTCCTCAGGCCTAGGAGAGGGGAGAAATCACAGTCAGGAGGGGGCCAGGCTCATCTCTGACATGGTAGTGCCGGCAGGGGCAAGCAGACCATGCTCCTCTAGGCTGCAGGTGATGGGACCCAAGCCCCACGTTGGATGACTTCCCAAAGTGCCTCGTGAGGGTTCAGGCGTCACAGCTTGTGCCCACACTGGTCAGCCAGGACCAGACACTTGGAGGACACTGCACATTTCTGAGGCCTGCAGGACCTTGAGCCAGGTTCCAGAGACTGCAGTCACAAGCCTGAGAGTCGCCTCCCATTAAGATTTTTGCTGAGACTACTGTGAGATCCGAATTCCTTAAGGACCAGTCATGAATTAAATCTTAATAAGATCTGGATGTAGTCCAACCAGCTAAGTAACTGCAGTACCAAGAGCCACTGACCTCCCTCTAAAAACAGCTTGTGACTCACACAGGCACCACTGCCCACCCAAAGCCAAGCACCACACTTTCCTACCTACTACTTAGCAATTAGCAAGTGGCCATTTCTCATTGCTGGTTCTAATCTCTTTTAAAAGTAGTCATTTTCTAGAAACACAACAGTGCACAGACTAATACAAGTATAGCACGAACATTAGAGAACTGGCACTGATCCTGAACTAAGAGTGGTTTTCATACATAAATAATAATGATACAGTATTTAAGTAAAAACCGCTGTATAACCAAAATGCCAAAGCAACCAGAGCAACTCGCTGTCATCTTGCCCACTCTACTGTACTGCAGCTTTCTCCTCCTGTTCAGGTTGCATGCAGTGGGACAGGGACCATGCCACTTTCAGGCTTGCAGAGCAACTACTTTACTGTGCACCTCAGAGAAACAATTAAGAAAATAGATGCCACTGAGAGGAGATCAGCTCAGATACCTCCACAGACACCTTCCAACCTCAGTTATTCTACCAGCACATATCTATTCTTCTGCTAGCACACACACACCAACCAGCTAGTAGCGGGCAGAATGTGCGCTGAATGGAACAACTCATCCAGTTCCCTCCCATCTCCCTCTTTGTGTTGTCCTAGGCCACAGATCCCATAGGGGACAAAAAAGATCAAGAGTCCCAGCGTCTTCCCCCACCATGGCGGACAGATGGAATAAGTATGCAGTTAATTTAGCAGGCACACATCGTTTGAAAGAGAGTATGAGACAAGCTTTCTGTTTGCATTAAAACTCAGCATTTTTACAATGTTAACACAGTCAATTTATTTTAAATGCATAATGATTTTAATATACAAGGATTCTTCCTTGAGAGTGGCCAAGTCCTAGGACAGAACCAGAGGCAGAGGGACCTCCATCCCTGCAAACATTTGGCACTCAACTAAACGAGGCCCTGAGCAGCCTGACCTATCCTCGCCTTGCACAGCAACTGAGCCAGGCAACCTACACAGGTCCCTCCCGGCCTAAATTAGGCCCCAGTTCCCTGAAACACACACGGCCTTTCGTGTCGTTTCCACCATATTCCCACAGCTCACTGCAGCTGCTCTGGAAAGGGAGCTGCACGAAGGGTGAAGCTTACCACTGCAATAGATACACAGTGCAGGGGAAACAGGTCAACAAAAGGGAGTGGGGGATGATCCGGACTGGGTAAGGAGAAGAGAATCTCATCTAAAAGGAGCTGAAGACCAGCTGCTAGCTCAGTCACACAAGCCGGGCTGGCTGCCAGGTGCACTGTGCTCAGCTGAGCCGGAACGACAGAAAGGGAGGACTCAGCTGTAGGTGGATGAAGGTTGGGTTTCAGCAAATACCACAGGCCCCCAAAAGTCTGGGAATTCATGATCCAGCCTGTACAGACATGCCTTTCATACATGCAGCACGGCCCTGTGTGCACAGACGCAGTGCTGTACGTTACAGGGACACAATTCCTTCCTTCCCTCCACCCCCAGCCGCAGGGGTAACCACATGCATCTTTTCTAACCTCCTATAAGATGAGAATAGTGAGAGTATATGGAGAACTCCTGCCTGCTCTTGGGAAGAGTAAATCTGCTACTAAACAGCTTTCATTCTTACATACAAAATGGGCAAAGTTGTCTTCATGGTGAGCTCAGCATTTACCCATGAGGATCATGAACACTAGGTCTTCCTGGGATGCTCTAATCCGAGACTAGCCAAGAGGGACAGAGCCACCATTCTAGCATGACCAAACACAACCTATTTTACACGACCATCATGACACAACTCAAGAGCTTTCTTTCTGTGCCTTCAAGGGCAAATTCAGAGCCTTTGAACTAGCACAGTTCTTTTCCCAGCATCTCTTCAATGAGCAGGCATTGCTCAACTTCCTTCCTGTCCACCTACAGAGCTGCCTTTGTGAGCAGGTGCTTTGAGAGTAAAGCATACAAACTTGTGTGAGATTTGCAGCTCTATCAAACAGCGAGGCCAAGCCAGGAAGGCAATGAATGAATCACTCCTGTATTGCCAAAAGCTGTCACAACAACGCTGCACTCTGTGAAAGACTTGCCAATGAATCTGTCTTCAATCCCACTTCAGTCCATGTATCCATCAGGCTGGCTTCATTGTATCCCCTGCAGACTAGTGCATGGGGATCTCCAGCAATGTACACTTCCAAAGAGAGCGGTGCATACGTGCACTTGGGGTCAAGGCCATGGCTTTATGTTTATCCCCAAAGCTGACTCAGCTTTGTACCTTAGGCAAGAAGATCTCAAGATGAAACTCACATAGCTGACAGAACAACAGACTGCTTTCTCCCAGCATCAGCAGTTGAAGAGTTCTTTAAATAGCAAAGCATCAAAATACATATATAATAATTGTGTAAGTGCACTCACTATTTAAAAACCAGGTGAGTTTCAAGGGTGACTGCAGAGTACTTAACTCAGGAGCAAATCCTTCTACCAGTTTGATCTTTTTTACTTACTAAAATGTTTATTTCCCAATAAAAGTGCAGACAAGGCAGAGCTTTTCAGCATTTTCAACTACATCTGTGCATTTGGAATGGCCAAGAATAAGCCTTACAAACACTTCAGATTAAACTTACAGCACCTGCCCTAGCAGGGCCTGATTCTCTGCACACTGTGAATACACGGCCACAGCACAGGTCACCAACTGCCTCTGACCCAGGCCACAAGACACTAGGGTATGGACACAAGAGGCAGGTCTCTAGGAGACTGAATGTGGCTCCAACTGCATACACAGACATATGGACTAGCTGTACATAGATGGATAGTTGTGTACACAGATGTACAGCCGGACAGTTGAACATAAGTATTTGCAAGGCAGGTAACACTCCTTATTATACCTGGTCCTCACTCAAAGTGCTGCAGCCACTAGTTTCTGCCTCAGCACTGCACTAAAAGCACATGCTGAGTTTCACACGAACTCCTTAATTATTTTTAGGGGATAATACACAGTGCCTGTGTATGTGGTAGGGCCAATGGGCTTTGTTTCAAAGTTGACTGCACTGACACATATTTCATTTGAATGGTCCCATATCCCCAATCCCAATTTCTCACTACTGTCTTAGTAAGAGTCTTCAAGAAGTCACTGACAGCAGCAGAATAGAAACATACACAGCACAGCCATGCAAGGTCAGGCCAAGTATCCATCCAACACCAGTATCTCATTTCCAACAGAAGATGCCTGACAATGGGTATATAGTACAGGATGACTTGACAATCATCTCACAGGACAGAGTCATGGCATGTGCTATGAATAGCTCAAAGGCTTCTTGTGCCAGACATGTATTTGCATTTAATGGTTCTGTACCCATCTCCATATCCATCCAATGATTTTCTTCCACAATTTATCCAACTCATTTTTAATCCAAGCAAACTTTTTGTATTCATAACTGCATGTGACAAAGAACTCCACAGCTGAAACACGTGCTATATGACAAGCCATCTTCTTCAGGTTTTCTCTAAGTTTGCCATTTCCTGGGTTCACTTGATGCCCTGTAACTCCCAGGCTAGAAGAGTGAAGAGCTTTTCCCTATCCTCTTTCTCCATGCCAATCCCAACTCTGCACATCTCTTCCATGCCCTTCCTACCATCCTCTCATCCCACAAACACAGTGGGATCCACATCCAGCTGCTCAGTCCTTGGACAGGAGCTCTTCCAGACCTCTCACCTGTGCTTGTGGTTTGCAGCATCTCCTAAAGCCAGAAAACGCTCCACCAATCCAGACATCAGCTAAATATCCTCATCCTGGGTAGGTGGAAATGTTCATGCTTTCAAGCTTTTGTAAACTGTTATTGAGACTTGAAACTCAACTTTTGTAAACTCTCAGGGTAGAAATTCCAGCAAGTGGCATCAAGAGAGAAGTCTCCACTATTTTAGTAAACCACACAAGAGCCATTGGAGACGTGGGTAAAGACACTGTCTGAATAGATGGGAAGAGATGGAATGGACGAATACCTGCCTGAACTTCTCCTCACAGTGCTATCGCAGCCCCAGTCCTGGTGTCACTACCTGCACTGGTCAGTCAGCTCAGAAGCTGTTCCCTCAGCATCACAAAACTGAGGAATCCAGAAACACAAACTCTGCTCCAGCTCACAGGCTGAACGCACGGCATGTGCAGATGTAGCTTCTTCTACCTGAGGAGCTGCGTGTACAGCCCTGGTAGCAGCACACAAATGACTAATGAAGTCCATTTCAATTAAAATAAGCAAACAAAAGGAAAAAAACACCTTGTATATTGCAGACACGCTGGGAAAGTCATCTTCAAAAGCTCCATGACAATGCAAGGTCACAGTACCAGAATGAAAGCCAAATCCACTGGGCTGTGGGTCAGGCTCAGAAAGGGAGAGCGCATTAAATTCCAAAGCTGGCACATGATCAAGAAAAGCTGCTTAGTGAAATCCACTGACCCAAACAGAGAAGAAAAAGTCTTCTACAGAAGCCTGAGCATGCTCCTAAAACTGACAGGCATCTCAAATACATCCAGTGATTTGCACAGTCATTTCAAAGACAGACCATCCTTCCATTTAAACAGACAACTGAAGCTATTCCCATAGTGATTTTTTTTCTTCCAAAATTTCCATTTTACCATCATTCCCATTTAAAATAAAGCTTTTTTAAAAACAAACAAATAAACAAACAAACATTCCAAATTAAAAACAAAACAAACATTTAATTCAACCCTAGTACACAAAGCACATCATCTGCTTTTTCCAACATCATCTGCCCCTTTCCAGCACAGCGTGTGCATGTTCTTAAAGACACCCTCAGGAGGTAACAGACACAAGGGCTATTCTGCTGTAATCCCATCATCACCTCCAGCTGTTTTACTCCATTTGTAAACCCCTAGTCACTGCAACAGCTGTATCTGCAGTGCCTGCTATGCAGAGTCCCAGGCATGTCCCGTGTACCTGAAGGGGTCTGCCCATGCAGCTATTCTGGTTGGGGTGCACCAGCAGGCATCCAGCTCGAGAGACAGCAAAGAAACAGGGATCCTAAATGTGTTCCCCAGACAAGAGTGAGCCAGCAGAGGCAGCAGGCTCTGGCTGTGCCTATCTCTGCATGGATTTCTGCTGGCACAGCGGGGAAAAGGCAGGAAGTCCAAGCAGAAGAGGAGCAGTGGGGTTTCAGTCTTGTGGCTGCCAATAAAACCATCTAGCATGGATTAGACCCAGCAAGTTACAAATAGTATCCTGAACATCAGGCTGGAGCCAGACCTTTAAAACAAGCCAGTGGAGAAGCCGAGGGCAAGCAGGGACAGGGAAGGTAGAATAGGCTTGTGACCCTACACTCTCGAGGAGAGCTATCAAGGGCACAGCAACACCCAGGTTTTGGCTGAGACCACCACCACGTGCCACCCTAAGATACAACCTCGGAAATTAAACAAGGCCATCAGCACTGTCCTGGCATTGGCCCCATGCAGGGCTCTCTCCTGCTTTCCTGACCCTCGCTGCTGAGCTCGGAGGACATGCCATAAAGCTTTGCACACCCACAGGCTGCCAAGCAGAAGCTGGGGTCTGAGCAATCCACACATCTGAGCACAAGCCTGGCAGCGAGCTAGGCACACACACTGCCCTTTTAGCTCTGCACAGCAGGGAGCTGGCAGGACTGCCGTTCCCACGCACTGTCCACTGCCCCCCTCAGTGCCCTCTGCGGTGCACAGGCTCTACTTGAGTGATGGTAGAAACTGATGCTGCCTACAACAGCCTGCGCCAAATCATGCAGGCAACAGCTCCCCAAGGCCCTGCCTTCTGCTTGAAAGCAAACCAATCTGACAGCTAGCTGGTGCCCAAAGAGCAGTCTTGCCTTATTCCAGTGAGCCACTTCAAGGTGTTCTACCAGCACAAAATTAACCCTAGTATATTACTTCCTCTTGATCTGGCATCCTGAAGAGGCTCAGACAATTTCAGATAAGCTGTGTGCAGCCTGAGAGAGGAAGGGCCTATTCAGTGATGGCTCAGCATGATAGCAGCTTAGCTGAAACATCAAACTACAACCTGAGCCTTTGTTCCCAGCCCTCCTCCATCCCCAGCTAGCAACCCGGTGCTTGGGGAACTGCATTTGCACCCACCAAGAGGCATGCAGCTCATTGAGACCCTGTACTCTCCTCTGGAGAGGGACCAGACAGGAAGACTGGGGAATAGCCAACCTCTTATTAACAGACATTCCTGCAGGCCACATTGGAAAAGCCTGACACTACCCAAGTCTTTTACACTTTTTGTCAAAGTAGAACATGGAAGAAATGGATCTGGGGTAGCAACAGTCTTTGCACAGGCTCTGACAGAACAGAGGCCTTCACCTTGTAGGCAATGAATTAAAAGGCACGCAATCTTCCCCCTGAGAGCTGTCTCTTCAACCAGTGCTCTAGAAAGAGCTACAACAGGAGTTACACACTTGAGCAGGTGGCCATAAAACCAACGTGCAAGTATATCATGGAAAAGCAGCACACAAGCACTACCACAGAGCTGCACCAGCCGAATCCACCACGGTGGGGTGAATGCTGTGGGGAAGGTCTTTAACTTTGGTGGCTACCCAAGTAACCAAGGCAGCACTGAGGGATCTCATCATGAACCACTTAGTTTAATTAGCTGAGAAATACCAGTGGAAACTTCCTGGCATGGAAGAGGTCAGGCAGACCCGTAGACAGGAAATTGGAAGTTACATAAGAAAAAAACCAAGGGTTTGGATGTCATGCAAATCCTTGTAGAATGATACTGGCAAGCAAGAGGCACACCAAGAGCGCAAAACTTCAACTGGGATGCACTGAACTTGGAGAAAGTTCAACTATATACAAAGCCAGAGAGTTTTAAATATAGGCAATAAAAACATCTGCCAGTGAAGTCTGAATGTATGTAAGCCAGTCCCATGAATAGGAAAACACAATGTCCCTTTGAGCAACCAATTTTCTTCATTTTCAGAAAAAGATGCAGGTCGTGATGGAAATCAACCATAAATGAGCTCCTACTGGAACCCAGCATTAAAAACTTTCAAAGCAGCTTCATATGGGACCTGAAGGTTGCCCAGGTCTGAGTGAGGAAAAACAGGGATCTCAAAAAAACCTCTTCTGGTTTCTGTTAGTGCCCAGATCTGTAGCAGAACTTTTCCAAATACAGGTTAAAAGACAACCCCTAACTTCAACCTCCAAACACACAGACAAAGGACTCTGACCTTTCAGCTCCTTTATTTGCATCAGACAAAGGGCAGAATAGTAACAAGAACACAGAAGCCAATGCTCCAAATTCAAGCTATAAAGTTGCCACAGCCACTTGAAGAAGATGCAAACCAACAGGAAAAAGCAGTGCCCCAACCTGTGCTGCCCCCTCTTCATGCTGGCACAAGCATCCCTGCAGCTGTTGGGTGATCCACACTGGGAACCAACACATATTAGCTCAGCAGAGAAAATGGTTTGTTCCAGCACAAGCTCCTTCCCTCATCCAAGTCACCACATGGCTCCACAAACACTTGTGCCAGCAAAAGGAAAGGGGAAGAAGCAGGAACAAAAAGAGCAGCTGGAGCCAAACGACTGGACAGCTTCTCCAGGCAGCACAGTTCAAAGCGATAATAAAAACACAGCCAAAACCTCACACTTGTGATAACTGTTAGCTTCCCACCATGCTACAAGGGAGGTGGTGGGTTCTGCATCTCTTGAGGCCTAACTAATCTTCTGAGGAGTGCCCCCAGT
>NW_009925633.1:0-6901 GCF_000696875.1 Nestor notabilis | reverse complement strand
AGGAATAAAATCCTCCTACATCACCAGGGGGTCATTAGATGCGAAAAACATCCAAACCATCCACAGATTTCTCTAGGACTGCCAACCAAGCTTCACACATGGACAGCTTCCATAGAAGAGTTCCCAAAGGATGCGTTTCCCTTGCTCACCTGTGGCCTGTGGCACCCACAAAGGAACAAGGTAGAAGGGAGCCAAGTAGAACAGACTGGGCAGAGGGGCTGCCTTTTCCATCTCCTAAGCACGTGTGCCCCAGATGACAGAAGCAGGTTCACAGTACTAGCCAGCATGCCGGCGCACAAGAGCCCATGCAGGGCCCAGGTGATGTGCAGTCAGCATGCAACAGAGATACAACCTACCTAGATACCAGCAAAGGGAACGGTCTGAGCATAAAACATAACCAACAATAGGGAGAAAGCAGTGGAAAACCTGGAGTACTCTGGCTTCTTCATGCTGTTTCTGTTTCTCCATGAAAACACCCTGTGGCTTTGCAGAGAACACCAGCCTGCCACCACACACAATAGCCACATTTCCAGCAGCCACATGCGAACACTCCGGTCACAGCATGCCACTCACAGGGAACATTTGGGCAGGGACTGATTACGATACCTGGTAATAGCTTCAGTGACAGTACATCAAGCACAGGGGACAAGAAGCCAGCACTGACCAGCACTCCCATTCCTTATGGAAGTCAGCACTGCCTGGTCCTCAAAAGGAGCTGATTTCCACCTAAAGATCCATTACCAGCTACCAGATGGCTGATGCATCTCAGTATGCCTATGCAGGAAGCCAGGATACTACCGCTGGTTCAGTGCCACAGTGAATGTAGCCAGAATGGATAACAAGTATAATCACATTAACAAGTCAAATATTAACAATTCCAATTATAAACAACTGACTTCCAGCACTGGAAGTGTATCCAGAGGAAGGATCACCTATGCAAGGCTTGTTCTTGCACCCTATTCAGAGGCAACCACAACTGCCTGTCGGGTTAGCACTGCTCGTGCTGAGCTAGCAGAGCCCTTCATGCTGGGGTCCCCAATACCCTCAAAGCACAGTTGTCTTAGTACCCTGCCTGGGTCTACATGTTCTGCAGCTCCTCGTTAACAAAGAAGCAGGAAAGAGTGATCATAGAAACTATTTTAGTACACATTTAACTCATTGCAACAATTCAATGGACCTCCAGAAGCTGCTGTTCCAGATTTATTCTCATTAGTAGTAAAATAGATGCACTGTACAGAACTGGCTGATCCACAAGTACCATGGACACATTGGTCCATGTCACTGCCTCAATTATACAGCAAGGTAAGATTCACAAAAATGCTTTAGTCAGTGAAGCCATGACCCCGCATTAGAAAACAAAAGACAAAGCTGACAAAATCCTACCACTGTATTTTAACAAAGGTATCATTTTTCATCGAAATTCTGCATTTGTAAGTTTTTTTCCTACCAGCTCTCCTATTCAACACAAATACTGTAAGGGTCAAGGACACGAGGAAAGCTAGAAACTGGTGTGACACCAGTGAACACTGGCTCTGGTTGCTTTTGGGATAGTGGCTGCCTGTGCACCCACCTCAAGAGTAATTTTTTTTGTAAAGTAATGCCTCTTACCGATTACATTGTTCATTTACAAAATATGGCATCAATAACACTGATGAAAAAGCAACTGCCAAAACTAGCAACCTCCCCTAAAAAGATCACAATACCCCAAACCAAAAATTATCTTAGACCAAAAGCCACCCAACCTCTATGGCAAAGACTCTTGGTACTAAAAGCAGCTAAGAATCACTGTTGTGCTAAATAAAAAAGCCTCACTGGCAAAAGAGATCAAAACTGCCGCAAATGACAACATTTCCTATGGAAAGTTACACAAAACCATGCTGAATAGCAATCTAAAAAAATCTTAAGAGGAAATAACAATAACAAATGCTTGAGCCACCAGAAGACAGACTTTTTATGCTGGAAGGATGGAAGCCATTCAGGCCAGCTTGCTTTGCATGTTCCTTTGAATTCAGAGCATCCTCACTCACCATCACACACCTGCTTTCTCCAACACAACCATAGTTCTGTTCTCCTGTGAGAGAATAAGCCTGCATCTATCAGCAGTGCCCACAGCAATAAGGCCCAATGGAGATCCTTCAAAGGAACAATTAAATAGCCAAGGACTCGGAACAGAGCTGGTTTGGCTGGAGCTGCTCTTCCTAAGCATTAGGTGATTAAGCAGGACACAGGAGAGCTACGCTGCCACTCTGACGCTCTAATTCTTCCTCCTGCTAGCACTCGGCAGCTGGCCACACGCTATCTCCTACTTTGTCTAACTGGCAAGCAGTTGCAGGAAGAGCTTGTCTTGCTCTGCAGGTGTGTGTACACATGTGTGTGTTCATGCGTGCCGAATGCACCAACTCATTTATATCACAAATGGAAATAACCATGATTTTAACTCCGTGTTAGAAAAAAACTCCAAGTGAACCACACTTCTTCAATCCAAGTGAATGGCATGTTCTCTGTCACTGTTCTCCCTGAAATCACAGCCCCAGAGCCTTCAGAGGAAAAGGAAGATACACTCACACTTTTTGGCAAAACAACTCAGCCTGCTGTCTTCTGCAGTCCACTTTAAAGCACTGGGCTTTGAATTCAAGCAACAGAGAAACATACCTCCCATGCACTGATTGCTACAGGGCAGTAACTCCTGAAACAGGGAAGTGTATTCGTCAACTCAGCTGTCTGAGCCCTCAAGATTTTAAAATTCAAGCTGTTACAACTTTCACTGAGTCAAAGCCAAGTAAGTGCTGGACCAGTAGAACAGTAAAAGCTGCGTCCTGCACAGCTTCAGGATGACTTCATACAGATTGTTCCTTTTTAAAGGAAAAAGGAACCCAACAACCTTCAAAGCAGGATTGCTGCTGACCAGCAGAGCAAGGGGCTGTCTCTCAGTGAAGTGGAAACAGGAAGGGGAGGAGGTGACAAAGGTAGGCTTTCCAGAAAAGGCAAGATCGGGCATGTCTTGGTATCTCTTCTCCCCCTGGGAACGCTGTACTGTGCCAGGGAAGCATTTTGCAACGATATTTCTCAGTTCACTGAGAAGAAATTACATTTCCTTTAGTAATTACTGACTGTGTTTTAGAGATGCTCAGATTACTAAGGCAAGATCTGTTTGTTGCTAAAGGCCCCAGAATTTGAGACCAGGTCTGTATCACAATAGTTCTAACATTTCTATGCTATGCAAAAAGTAGTTTTAATTATAGTTGAAACAAATGGTTTATCTAACAGAGTTGAAGAATGCACTCAAAGGAAATTTCAGCAAGAACAAGCCTTATGTTAATCTGACATTTGCTGTCGCCGCAGCAAACAGAGCACACAACCAATGAAACTTGCAGTCTATAGGTTTAGGAGATTTAACAATTAAGATTAACATGAAGAATAAGCTCTCCACCTTCACTAGGCAACAAACAGACACTTGTCATTATCCAAAAGGATTTGACTATAGTTTGGATTTTTTTTTTCCCCAAAAAAAATTCAGCTACTAATTTTCTTTTCCCAAAAAAAATTCAGCTACTAATTTTCCCATCTGTGGCATTTTCCCAACAATCATTAAAAAATAAATAAATTTAAAAAAATCCCCAAACACTTCCTCATTCCGACAGCACCACGGACTGAAACAAGAGGTATGAGAGACGTGATTTTAAGAGAGCTTCAACCAGCCCTGGACAGCAGCTAGATGAGCAGCACCCCCCAAAAAAAGAGGGAACAAGCAATCATAAACCCCTGAAGTTCAACTGACAAGGACACAACAGGCAATCTCAGCACAAACACTATTCCCACCACTCCCTATGGAAACCTCCCTTTCTCAGGGTTGCCCCTAGACCTTCCCAACAGCTCAGTCAAGCCTGCCTGTGAAAACAGAGGTTGGCACAGAAGCCTTGCCTGCACCTTGTGCTGCATTGAAGTGACAGTCTCTACGACTCCATACAAGCAGGCCTGGATGACAAGAGCACACATCACACACTAAACCACTTTGGGGTTCTTCAAGGACACAGGAACAGACCTGCCAGCCTGACCATGGGAAATAACAGACCCATTTCCTTCCAAGGCTAAGCAACAGGGCGAGATCTGCACATTCCATGTCCATTTCATACCAACAAGATGATGATAAAGTTAGATTTTCAGCCCAGCACCTCTTCAGCTGAAAAGAAAGTAATCCATGTCTCAGCTCTGGGAACATGTTAAGGAAAGAACCCATCCTTGAGTTTTAAGTATTTCTACTGAAACTGGTCATATACTGGCAACAGGCAGATGGCTGCAGGAAGAACAATTAACAGAAGTGTCATGTTGGGTCACAACTAATGCTGGAACCTCTGAGAACAGCACATGGTCCCCATGGAATGCCTGCAGAGATAACTAAGGAAAAAAGGCAGCAATCACAAGAGAAGAATCTTATCAAAGTGTTCTGCTGGATAAAAGCTCTTAGAGATATAGACAGAGCAACATCAGGATCTTCAGTTCACAGCCAGTCCCACTCAGCAAGCAGCATCCCCAGCAGCGCATGGGTGCTTTGCCAGCTTTTTTGCTGGATACACTGAATGGAAAACAACCTGGGGCTCCTGGTCATGTTGCCCATCTCAGGCCTTCAGCACTAACCAGGCTGTGTTTACACTGGAGAGAGATCCGACACACTGAATTGAATCAAACCCTTACTAATTATATCTGAGCATGAGGGCTCTGTGCCCAGAATAAACTGTCCTATCATGCCACACTCAGCAGACCCTGCCTCTGTCGGGGGAACATGCCGGGACTTGCTGGCTACTCTCCGAGGCTGAATTCCAGAGGAACAGGACTGATGACCCCAAAAGGAATTCCTAATCCTGCCTCAAAACCTCACTTAGCTGCAGCTTTGATGCAGTCCCTGTCACAAAAGTGAAACGAGACATCTGCCAAGTCCAGTGAGAAGGTGCTGGCCCCTTCCACGGGACATTAACTCCCAACTGAGGTGACACGTCAGGGCCACGTGCTCTCAGCACCAAGCCACAGGAAGGACGAGCTTGCCAAAGAGGTGTCTGCTCTGCTCTGCGGGCGAGGAGCGCTCTCCACATCCAAAGCTCCGACTGAAGCCTACCCAGCACAGAGCAAGACATTCCTGAGACAGGGGCCAGCCCATTGGCTTTCCCCAGAACCTGAAAAGCCAGTTTGTAGGCAGATCTCTTGCAAGTGTATTGCTTAAAAAAAAAAAAAAAAAAAGGGGCCTGTCATGGGAAGTCCCAGAGCAGAACTAGTTTTGTGGGAGTTGCTTTTACACTGGGCAGTGTTAAACTCCTTTCATGGGAACGCACAGAAGCAGCACACCGCTGACACACAACCACACATGAGAGCTGCTGCCTTCCAGGGGGGCTCAGAGCTGATGAGCACAGAGACTACAGTGAAGCTGGGGACCTCATTCCAATCCACAGCACCTTGTGGGAGGGTGGAAGGGCCCCCCATGTGCTCCCTATGAGCCTGCACACAGACAGTGGAGACCTGGGCTGCCCATCAGTAGCCACGAGGATCCAAGGACACAAGAGGGACGTAGCAGGAGGGAGGGATGATAGCTGTTGTTAGAGCCCCAGGGGGGTAAAAGTTTCAGGCAGACAAGTTTCAGGCAGACGAGGCCTTTTGTGAAGTCCTTTTAACAACCAAAACTTGAAGGAAGGAGGTATCTGAAAGTTCATCTGTTTCTTCCAACTATATCAACTGATCTAACGGAAGTTATCATCTCCTCTAGCAAACCCTGCACCACCAAGACAGAAGAGCTAGAAAGCAACGTATATCCACATACTGGGGCAGAAATCCTGTTCTCCTTCCAAGGGTCTGCTTCCCAGCTCGGCACAAGTGGGCCCTTTTTACCCTGGCACAAAGGTAGCTACTTGTCTTTGCTGCTCTATCAGCATTGCTGCAGTTAACACCCTGTCTTCCTTCCTCGTCCCATGCTTCATTCAGAAGCACCTTCGGCTTTGCTGCCCTGGCCCTTCCCATTACATGTGCCTATTTTTTCCTTTGCTGTAGAATGCACAGCTTTCTTCCCAGAGGAAATTAGCAGCCATGGGGACAAAAACAGGAAGAAAGGAAACAACTTCCTGCTTGCTCTGAGACCCAGCCTGGAGACATCCCTGACCAGCACCGTGCCACGAAGCCAACCTGCAAGAGAATCAGCAGCCAGAACTACATCATGCACAAGGACAAGCACTGAGCAAAACCCATTTGTGCTGCTGCTCATCTGTCCCGAGCTACACGAGAGAAAAGCAGAAGTTAAAATACAGACATGGGGCACCTCATTATGTGTGTGTAGACAGGCTGCTCTCCAAGGAGCCCAAAAGGACTTGTCACTGAGGATGCAATCCTGCAAAAGCTTTACTCACAAGCTGCTGTGATCCCCCACTTCATGCCAGCAGCGCAGTGTGAAAAGTCAGTTCAGGGACTTGATCCAGAGGAAAACCAACCTTCACGTATAAAAAGCATTATGTTTTCCACCGGATCTGCTCACAAAGCGGCTGCCAAAACACCGGTGCCAGCATCAGGGGAGGGGTGGGTGCGAACGCGTGGCAAGGGAAGGGGTTGGAAAAGCCTTTCAGCTCCAGCGTGGACTTGGGCCAGCTGAGTGAGGCATGGACACGCACCTTCACCTACACGCCAGGCTCACCAAACTCCCGACATCCAAAGAACCACGGATGAGCCGGAACGCGCGACCCAACAGGTCCCCTTCTTGCCCGTGGCTGACAGGGCCGGGCTACCACCTGAGGCACTGGGACACAGCGAAGGCCGCTGCACCTCACCTCACGGGGTGGGCGACAGAGCCCGCTGAAGGCCGTTTTCCGAGAGCTTCTCGCCGCTGGCAGGGGTCGGGGCCGCTGACCTCAGGACGCCGGCCTTGCCC
>NW_009925632.1:470-77901 GCF_000696875.1 Nestor notabilis | reverse complement strand
CTTGCTGCATGCTTTTCTCACTGTCCTGAGGTAATACTGTATTCTTATAAATTGCATGAAAATTTTTATTCTCTTCAAATGGATTACTTCTGTGAGCAGCAGAGCTCACTTTGTACTGAGTCTTAGGCCGCAACCTTCATTTATATGTTACTAGCTCTTTCTAGATTTTATTTGATGATACACCAATGAAATTTCAGCCTAATATGTGATAAACTGGGTGTTGACATTTTGGTTCTATTACAATAATTTTGGTTTTGTTCTTTCTTGCTCTGAGTTTTTATTTTTTCCCTGGTATCCAAAAGTGTAGTCATTCTTGTAATATCCATCTATATATGTAAAATATGCAGGGTCAGTCCACTTTTGAAGCTGGATTTCGTAAGCCAATAAGGAATGAAGGGTCTTCACTGGGATTATACCCTCTCTGTATGTCTCTGTGGATGTGAAGCCAAGTTAAAATTGATCTTACTTCTGAACAGTCACTCTTTGTGATTTAAAAATTTAGAGTTGAAAACATTTATTTGATGAAGAAGATATAAAGCTCTCTGTTCAGTTCGTGTATTCACATTGCCTAGTACTTAACATGATGTTAAACAAACCAAAAAGAAAAACTCAGGCCTCAATTTTCCATTATTTAGAAGGAAGAGATATCACAGTGTCTTAATGGCAGATTGTCTCTCTCTACATCTAAGATTCAGAATCATTTTACTGCACCTTTTAGCTTAGATAGACTAAGACCTAATTTGTTCTCATTAGATTTATAATCCCAGAATTACTTTCAGCACAGATTGCTTAATGGAACAAAATTATGCCTACATTAGATAATATAGTATATTTTTATTAAATTGAAGACGTGAATATGACCAAACTTGAATATATATCACTCAGAACCTTTTAAATTATCAATTACTTCTTGGCTTCAGTAACATAAAGCGGATATTAAAATGCAGTTTAGTGATTAGTCTTGGAGCTTTTCTCTTATACAAGGCTTTTTTTGTAAAGTTGCAGTCCTAATTCTTTGTACAAAAACATCTTACATCTGTTGCTCAGAGTAGGCAGGATGTTGAAATTCCAAATAGATAAATGTCTTCAGCTTTATGATAGACATTTAACAGTTTTGGCTGTAAAACTATTATGTGGTGTTAATATTTATCTTATTTTATGCCATATTCGTGATACTGCAATTTCTTTAAATACTAATAGACACTTGTAAACTGGAGAGGTGAACTCATCTTGGATGTCTTATCCAACTACAAGGATGTTTTAGAGGACAGTTTTCTGCGTGCACATTTGTGGTTATCTGTGTCACTGTGCTTTACTGCCATAGGTCAGCATTAAAAAGGAGGAAGAGATAAAGGTGAAAATTCTCTTCTGCCGTGGAAATAGAATAGTGTGTTAGCCTTGTCTGGTTCTATGTGTTACTCTGTGTATCTGTTATGAAGGCAGATACATTATAGTATGATAACATGGAAGAGGCCTAGTTTTTGTCTAGTGGCACATAATGTCTCTAGCATGTCATTTAATCCCAAAAATTCCAGTCTGTAATTCTGTTGTAGCCATGGTTGGTGGAGAAAAAGCTCCCTTGCAAATAGTGGTCTTACTGGGCAACAAAAATATATAACCTGTTGAAAGAACAGCTTGCAGGTGTATTGCTGTAAGAAAACAGAATTGCTTCATGGCAGAAAAAAAGAAGAAATAATGTATATTTGGGTTATGCTTCAGTGTGGTGTACAAACCGAATTACTTTGTCACTGGGAGGCTGAGCCTCAGTGAGAGAACAGATGAAATTCAATATATGCTGGCTTTTAACCAAATTCTAAAGAATGAGAGAAAGTTAGAATTTTTATAATTTTATATATACTTAATGTTGCAGGAAAACTTGTAGTCTGGCTAGTTCAGTGATACGTGTTGTGTAGGTGACATTAGCTTTATCTGGAGACGTACCAATAAAATCTACAGACTTTAGACAAATTAGACAAATTAGGACATTTAGACAAATGTCCTAATGAACATTTGACCTGATCCTCAAAGCCATGTGTAACCTAAAGCTTAAAACTGATGTGGAAGTAATGTTTTCTTAGTTTTTTTTTTTCCCATGCTGATTGACTTGATACAGATTTTCTTACTCTAGGAAGTGAGTTTTTTGTCTTATCTAGGATATTACTGTGAGATGTAATATGGATTTGGTGATGAGATTCATTAATAACTTGCTTGCATGCTGTAAGACTGCTGAAACAATACTCTTATGTTTAGTGTTGTGAGTATGTGTGAGTCCAAAGGAGTAATTTTGCAGTTTTTCCACCACACTGGAACCATTTGTGGTGTTCAGACTTTACATGTTCTCATTGAAGGTAAGTGGTATTTAATGGAGAGTTTGTATTTTTTTCAAAATTATATGGGTGTAGTGACTTTTAAAATGGGAAACAAAATCCTGGGGTCTTTCCCATTTTGCAGTCTTTGTGTGAAATATTTGACATCTTCCTTGAATTATTTGCAGTGGTGAAAAGTCTGTGTCACAACTGAAGGATGCAGCCAGATAAGGAGTGAGAGTTGTTGGCACTGTTCTGATTCTTGAAGGTCTGTGGTATTACTCTTTTTAGGCTTGTCATGGGCCAAACTGTTTTGTCTGGCACTATTTAGACATGTCCAGATCACTTTTCACAATGCAATATCTGGAGAATATTTAATCTTTGTTCTTTATACCATTCACAGAAGTAAGCCTGGTGGAAGATCTCACATGAATGTAAGGTAAAGCTTTATGACTTAGCTGTACTGTGATTACCTTTATAAAAGAGGAATTATAAGCCTCTAAGTTCTACTGAATTCCCTTGTTAACAGCCCCCATATAGTACAAAGCTTATTATACCTAAGGGAAAACTAATATAAATGATATTGTAGTATGCCATTAACAGGCGGGTGACAGTTTTACTTGCACTATTAGTTTCATGTTAAAATCCTGGAGATCAAAATATTTCATGTGCCCTTGACTATAATTAACCCCTTATGTTTTTCCTCTGTAGTCATGTCATTTAACAAAGCTTCGTTTGTAGTGGCTCAGTAAGACAGCATGTGCTCCTACACATGCAAAGACCACTTCAGTGATTCCCTTCTGCTAGAGGCTGGTTATACCGTAGGGCAACTTTGCAGGATTAGTCACTCCGAATTTCTTACTGCTGTTGCCTATTTTAAACACTAAAATAGCAGGCAATTCAGCATTCCAGAGTCTGTTACTGCCTTCTGCTTTGAATCCTGTTTTAAAAACTTACTTGTGTACTTACTGCTGATTGCTTGGTTCGTTCGGTAAAGCATGAGCACATATAGGACAGTAAATACAGTTTTTCAGGAGATAAGAGAATGCTGTTAAAGTTCCATGAAACTGAACATAAGTCATGCTGTAGCTGGCAAAGCATTTGTGCACTGTTTATACCTTATGTCCACAGCAATTAGCTGTATCATCAAACTGTGTTCTGCACTGGTCTAACATTGAGAAGGAAGATATGCCCCTTCAACCTTCAGTCAGCTTGAGCACTTCACCCCTTGCCTTGTACTGGTGGTCGGCTACAGAAAGGTAACCCCTCACAGATGGTCCTGTTGACACGAGTGCTTAAAAGAGGCATTGTTGAGTTTCTTCCAGGCTGTTTTTTGGACATAAAACAAAGATCCTGGCTGGATATAACATGTCACTTGTAACTATTAGCCAGGAGAGCTTGAAATCTAGACTAGTAACTATTCTTACTGGATTTATGGCAAAGGAAGAATAAAGGTTCGTGACATAGCACCCCGCAGCTTATGTTGTTGGAAGTGAAATTGCTTGAATAATCTTTTACTGCAGATCAGTTGCTTAGCACAAATGATAATTACCTGCATGGTGACTGTTACATTATTAACAAACGTGTTGTAAGTCTCAGTGCATTGTAGTAGACTAGATACTTCGTAAGTCAGTCAGTGAGTGTTAAGAAAGCTAAGATTATTGATTGGAAGTGGGGAATAAATTAAAATAAGTGAATTGCATAAATAAGAAACAAGTTTTCACTGTTCTTTCCAACATCATAGAAGCATGATTATATTACCACACACAGTGGTAAAATACTTCCCTGAATGCTCTGTTTGCATGTATTTCTTGTATGTTGTGTACCATCCTGTAGATTAAATATGTAAGTAAATTTGTAAGATTTGCATTTTCTATAACTTGTGTACCCATACTTGCTGAATTTGTTCTGTAGTAGATATTGATTAATGGGACAGTAGGCTGCAAGAGTAACACAAAAATCACAATGATGTTTTGAGAAATTTATTTCTATATTGTTTTCCAGTCTTGGAAACTTGCATAAGTCACATTCATTTGACATGGAAAGTAAAAATATTACTACATGATTGGATTAAAAAAGTAAGGAAGGAACGGAACATAGTAAGAATAATTCAAATTATTTCACAGGATCACAGAGCTGTTATGGTTGGAAGGGGCCTCTGGAGATCCTCTAGTCCAACCCCCTACCAAAGCAGGGCCACCTACAGCAGGTTACACAGGAACGTATCCAGATGGGTTTTGAATGTCTCCAGAGAGGGAGACTCCACAACCCTCCTGGGCAGCCTGTTACAGTGCTCTGTTACCCTCAACGTAAAGAAGCTCTTCCTCATGTTGAAGTGAAACTTTCTGTGTTTTAGTTTATGGCCATTGCTCCTCATCCTGTCGCTGGGCACCACTGAAAAGAGTCTGGCACCATCCTCTTGGCACCCACCTTTGAGATATTTATATGCATTAATGAGATTCTCTCAGTCTTCTCTCCTCTAGACTAAACAGGCCCAGCTCCCACAATCTTTCCTCATAAAAGAGGTGCTCCAGACCTCTGATCATCCTTGTGGCCCTCTGCTGGACCCTCTCCAGTAGCTCCTTGTCTTTCTTGTACTGAGGAGCTCAGCACTGGACAAAGTACTCCAGATGTGGCCTCACTAGGGTTGAGTAGAGGGTCAAGGGATCACCTCCCTTGACCTGCTGGCCACGCTTCTCCCCATGCTCCCCAGGATACTATTGGCCCTCCTGGCCGCAAGGGCACACTGATGGCTCATAGTCAACTTGTCAACCACCAATACTCCCAGGTCCTTCTCAGCTGAACTGCTCTATAGCAGGTCAGCCCCCAACCTGTACTGGTACTTTGAGTTCTTCCTCCCCAGGTGCAGTACCCTACACTTGCTCTTATTGAACCTTATTAGGCTTCTCTTTGCCCGGTTTTCCAGCCTGTCAAGGTCCTGCTGGATGGCAGGACTTGGGGCACCAGCCACTCCTCCCAGCTTTGTATCATCAGCAAACTTCCTAAGGGTACATTCTATCCCTTCATCCAGGTCACTGATAAACAAGTTGAATGAGGCTGGATCCAGTATTGATCCTTGGGGTACACTATTGACTACAGGCCTTCAACTGGATTCTACTCTGTTGATCATGACCCTCTGAACTCTGCTGTTCAGCCAGTTTCTATTTGATGTTTCTATTTTTTCTATTTAATATTCTTTTTTAAATTGGTTACAAATCATATCCACTATGAAAACTAGGTGCATCTACATGAGTTTTTTCTTACTGATGTTAATATTAGTTTGGTAAGAACTCTACTTCATTTTAATATTAAGGGAAATGGCTGAAATAAACAAATATTCACAAATCAGAGTTATCATTGAGGGAGCTGGTGAAATATAGCTGTACACTGGAACTGTGTTTATTTGTTAGCTGTTCAGATTTTCCTGGTCATCAGGGTCTAGACAAAATCTAAAACTGCTTTATGGCTAGTCTGTCTTGACTAACGAGATACTAACCCTCCCTTCTGTGGCAGCACTAGTCCAATAAATGTGTGTGAGACTTTCCAGGACTCGTAATCTTTTTTTTTTTTCAGTCTAAATGATTAAATCCTGTGTGGGGAATGGTGTATGTTATTTAAAGAGCCATTGCTACAGCCTGTGCCATCTACTTTAGTCGAAAGAAATAACTGGTTCCTTTTCTCCTAGCGTGAATCTAACTATTCAGAATGATGTTTCTGGAATTTTCGTAATACAGATCCTGAATTGCTTCATCATTAGGCTTAAAAAGGTGATAACTGCACCTTGGCTGTCTAAGAAAGGTCACAGAGACTTGGATCACAAATTTCTTTTGATCTCTTTCCTCAGTCGTTTTACAAAGTCATATCCTGCCCAACAGAGTACTAAATAAGACGGCTACAGCCGTCGTCCTTGCCACAAAGAGAGACATGAACATATTTCAAAATTCAGATTTTCAGTCATCTCCACCCTGAAGGGTGATTACATTTCATAAATATTGAAGCCTTATAAACACTATGTACCAATGACTTATTCAGGCCTTGTGTGTGAAAAGCCTAGTCTCTTCTTGCTTGTGCAGTATTCATCCATGAGAATAGATTTGCCTCTCTTAAGATACTTGCTGATGCTGCATGACTTCTGAATTGGAATGAACGTTCACATTGAAAAAAAAAATCAGGGTAAAAAAAAGCTTGTGAAATAGATGTTCTTTTTGTGTGCTGTGAATTGCTACATGGTTGATGTGGTTGATGACATTGTAAGGAGGTAGCGATGTGAAATGGGAGTTTCCTGTTTTGCTGGCAATGTGTTCTTGTGTGTTGCATAACTATTGTGTTTGTGCTTCTGTTTTATTTTAAGTAATGGTCTTCTTTCTCAGGTTCTATGAAAAAAATACGTAAATGTTCTTAGAATGAACTTTAAAGATAGCTTGAAGTTAGAATTAATATATTGCAAGTTTGTACTGGAAAGGAGTGATGAAAATGTACTTCTCTCTTTGGGTGGTCCCTTTAAATACAGAGGTGAAGAGGAGTTTGCAAGAGAAACAGATTTCTTCTGTTAAGTTCAGATTTCTGCACAGTTTTAATGACATAATTACTTTTTTCTTCTCCAGTATTTAATACAAAATACTTACATTAAGTTTTTTTGTTAAATTTTAATAAAGGAAGTTAAACTTAACATATAATTGAATAAACAGAATTTCCCATTCTGCTGCCAATTCCATTTGTGTACCTTTATAATTGTTTGGCAGACTCTTCTTGTAATACACTGTCTGTATTTTCTTTTTTCTAAAAGCAGCAGTTCTTAGTTTTCTTTTTGTAATTCTGCTTTTACTGTTGGCATCAGTGTCTTGAAAACTTGACTATAAGTACCTTTAATCACCTGCCATGAAACATAAGAAATCTTTAAAACTGGAAAATCGAATTTGGCTCATAAATTGTTCACATGAGTCACAATAGTGATGCTTCTGGTGTTCTCTGGATTTCTCAGAGGGAAGTGAGAAACATTTCTGCCGCTCCCACTTACTGATCCTGCAGTCTCTGTCTTTCTGCTTCTATTGCCACAGTAGGAAGTATGTTCCAGGTAAAGCCTTGGCTAACCAAACCTGTGTTAGGAGGTGGGTGTTCCCTTTTGAGTGAACTTTCTTTTTGTTGTTTTCTGAGAAGTTACGGAAGATTAGCTTACCTTCAGAAAGGTCCACAATGTGTGTTGCCACATCAGCAAAAAACCACAAATTCTACTGAATAGTCAAAACTACTGTCTTTGGTGGAGTATGTTGAACAATTTGAAGAAAACAAGCATTTCTTGCAAAGTAAAGGGTACATATGGTGAGTTTCTTCTGCACTTAGCTGGAAATATATGCCAGCTTCTGGTTGCAGTCTGTTGACGCAGCAGGTGAAGAAGGTTCTTAACCCTGTTCATGTGCAAACTTAGGTGGGAATGCTATAATAGGAAAACTATAATGAGAAAACTATAATAGGAAAATCTATTTTTCATAATTGAAAAAGACCAGAAAAGTATTTTGCAAGATAAGATTTACAACATAATTTACTTACGTGATGAAAGCATGAAACTGAAGGGTTAATTTGGTCACCATTCAAGAAGAATCCAGGTAGTGTGGTATGTTCAGGAAAGATGTAAAAGGGTTTTTGTACTCTTCTGGTTAACAAATGTGACAGGTGTAGTATGTTCCAATTGCTCAGAATTACACTATTTGAGTTTCTCTTTCTTGTTTTATTGCTATCAGATGCCAAGCCTCTAAATGCAATCATGCATCTAGTGATAATAAAGCATGAAAATGTCCGTGTTTGTTTTTTACATGTATGTACATCATTTTGGCCTTGATTGCAGTAAAAATCCAAGACAACCACGTACTGTCTGTTTGTTTATGAATTGGATGCATTATACAGTGTAACAGTTCTGTAAATGAGCATTGCATATGTGCAAAACATGTTTGTTTTTTCTGACATGATATTTACTGTGAAAGTTTAAACCATTTATTCCTTTCCTCTTTTCTTTAAACTTTTTTTCAGGGAATCTAAAAATAGATTACTGTGAGGGTTATTTTAGCTTTTATGGATACTGAATCATTATGAGATGCATTTTAGTGACTGATACTGTTTTAATTGCTTCTAAGCTTCTAATAGCTGTTCATCAGCACTGTCCATTCATTTCTGAATGGAGCGGTATCTGGATTACAGAATAATTATCAAGCGCTGTTACAAAAAGGGGGAAGGGCTGCCTGTGACAATGCTAGGTGCTGTAATGAAAAGCAGACAGTATTTTCCTGGCATCTGATTGTTCAGTTACAATAGTAGTTTTCATGTCTGCTGCAGTACAGTGCCAAGTTTTGTAGAAGGTATGCATTGAAAGTATTTTTTTGATAGACTAAATCAGCTTTTAGAACCCATTCTTCAGAAGCTTGAATTCCATTAAATTGAATGTTCAGTTTATTCAGGACTACTTTCTTTATGCTCTGGAGAGTCTGAAAACAAGAAAAAAAATCTGATAGGTTTTCCAGTGTTCATTGACGTGGAGGTGAAGAGAGTCCCTCTAAATGAACTCTAAGTTCTTTGGAACAGCAAAATTTTTAATTATCAAAACTATGTAGGATTAAGCCTGCAAAAGATTTACTTCATGTAATAAAAAGGTGTCAAGCTACTTAGCTGGAGCTAAAAGAAATAAATTAATTAAAGACAGTAAAATCAGGTCTCCAGTGAGTACAAGACTCTACTGATCAGTATAGCATGTTGGAAAGAACTGGGGGAAGATCTGTTCAGAATGCTAATGGCGTGCAGCCCAGTAGAAACAACAACTGCCAGCTGGGGAGCTGGTTCATGCTTCCTCATGCTGCTGGTGTCTTTCATGGCCACAGAGCCAAGAGGCTGAGCATCTTTTATCTGTTACTAAACTGTGGAGGGAATAGCACAATGGTGGGTATGAGAAGTGGGTTGTTATCCCTGAGTTCATGTTTGCAGTAAGTCCCTTTTCCAAGTGGCAAAATCCCTTTGTCTAAATAAGACTTGGACAATTTTGTCTGTAGGGCCTCAGTCAGATGTAAGATGTGATTGCCTGGAGTGGTCAGCTATTGCTGTCAGCCCAAGGAACCAAGGCTTGTATCAGGACTTTTTTAGCTTTACATTTAATTTATAAAAGCTTTCAGGAACAATTTACTAAAAAAACTTTCTTGACTGCTTAATCCAAGACTGTCTGAAGCATGATTTTGTGTGATAGAGAGGTATGTGTGGCAGTTGATGTGAAGTGCTGCTGCTACTGAGCAGCCCCTTGCAGTGACTGTTGGGAAAGAATTTATGAAATGAATCAGAACCCTTGGAAGGGACATGGAGTAATGTGAGAATGTGAGGGAATGATCGTATAGGAAGTTCTTGCCTGAAAAAGATCTGTCGTAGCCATGAGCCTTGCACCAAGCCTGTCAGCCATATTACAAACGTCTAAAATTAGAGAGAACAATGTTAATAGTGAAGGTTAAGAGACAGCAAGAGTTACGTAGTTTTTGTTTATATAGTGAATAGGCTTAGAGGCTTCAGTATTATCTTATATAAAGAAAGCTTTATATGCCAATCAGCTGCTCAGTTATGATGATTTTAAGTAACTTAACAAATAAGATGACAATGGAAGTGACAATACACCTGAAAGCTCCAGCAGAGAGAAGCAACAGGAGGAATTTGTATTGGGCATTTTTGTTTTGGAGTAACTGGCAGATTGATTTTATTTTTGCCCAAGGTTAGGTGGGAGGGGAAGCAAGATGTTTTTTGCCTGGGTGATGACTGCTCTGATTCTTAGAGCCTGAGGTTCACACTGGAGCAGGCCTGTTCAGTTGTTCTGAACAAATATGAATGAAAGAGCACTGTACTTTTATTGTACTTGTAGCTAGAGGTGAGTACAATAGTCTCTCTTATACTTTTAGATCAGTCAACTGTACAGAGTGGTGCTTGTTTTAAATTGCTCAAGTTCAGGGACTCTTCAGAAGTGTGTAGGTACTTGCTCACTAAATGTTTCAACATTTCTTATTCTGTACTTACATGTGAAGTAATTTTTAAAGAACCTGCCAGTGTCTTTCAGGGTGCAGTTAGAAAAATAATAGTGAAGAATTACTAGAAGTATTATATAAATGCAGGTCTGGAGGCAGAAATTTGTGACATTTAATTCCAGTACTAAAACTAATCCTGCTGTGGCATTTACTTCTCCTAGGATTCTCCTAATCTTATTACTACAAAAATATTTTTATTACTGTCAGGCACCTATCTTCAGGCTTTAGCAGTTAATCCCCATGCCTCTTTGAACCCATTGTACAAATGGCAGTGCCACTTTTCTGTATTCCTCCATGAGCATGCTGTGACCATTACGGCTCAGATTCAGGACAAACCCTGAAGTCTTGGGTCCATTGTGTTTATGACTTGAGCTATACACATGAACACATTGACTGTATGCATGTGTTTTGTCCTGGGTAAGGATTATTTGGGAGGAGAACGGAAGGGGGTTAGTGCCAACCAAATTCTAGGTCTAATACATCCTCACAGTAATTAACAAAGGGTTATCCCAGATTTATTCTTTTAAAACTATCTGTGAGGTTAAATGACCTATTGGTTGAAGAGACTGGTAGCCTTTATCAATCCATTCCCTAGGAATGGACCATTGAGATAAATGCTGTTAATTAAATACGAATCCTTTTCTTGATTGTACCGAAACAGC
The DNA here is from genome assembly GCF_000696875.1 of Nestor notabilis. Taxonomy (NCBI): domain Eukaryota; kingdom Metazoa; phylum Chordata; class Aves; order Psittaciformes; family Psittacidae; genus Nestor; species Nestor notabilis. The sequence continues at coordinate 66,891 of NW_009925632.1, read as the reverse complement.
CTTGCTACTGGTCCCTCTCCTAATCTTGTTATAACAGTCCCCTGATCGGTCTCATTAGATTGTCTTGTTAGCTGATACAGAGTGTATTTTGCAATAGAACAGACAGAAAAGTTAATCTTAGTCAGTTGTAACGTGTCTCAATCGCTAAAGGGTTTTTTGCTCTTATTTTATTCACTTTTGTTTACTCTTATCATCTAGTTCCTTTTATTCTGTTACCCAAAACAATAGATGTGCGTGAAACCAGTAATTTATTTACTTTGATTAGTTTGTATTTAATCTGTCACGGTTTATTGAATTTAATTACTTTTAAATCATTAATTTAAACTGAACAACGTGACGGGAGAGAGAAAAGCCCTGAGTGTCTTGTACAGTGTGAATGGGACATGCCATGAGCTAGTTCCTGATTTGCCATACTAAAGGAACTTCTTCAGACATAGAGCTTTAATCAAGGATATCTTTCATTTTGTCAGGAGAATGTATGGAAATATTGTCACCTATAATTGAATGTGTAGGATCTTCTCAGTTTCTTTCTCTGTGACTTTCTTGAACTTGGCTGCAGAGCTGACTTTCAGTTACTTGAGAGATCCAGAAGACCAAGGCCTCTTGAAAAATTACTCTTTATAAGAATGAACACTTGTATAAGATAATTTGGTATTTGGAGTTGTCCACGGTTGTGCTAATTGACTTCATTGGATGGCCTGTGGAAGGTGAGTTTCAGTAGGGGTAGCACATTTTGAATGGTAGTATTAACAGGAGACTTATGAATTCCTAACCATGAGAACTCAAGATTAATTGCTCTGGTACTTAGCAAACTCTTAGGCTTATTGCTGAACTGTTGCTTATAGAGTGCTATTCGCGTGTGATATTTCTTTAAAGAGGGATGGCTTGCCATGGAGACTTTAAGTTAGCAGATATGGTGAGATGCAAAATCAGAGAAGAAACTCGTAAAACTACTGGACACGTTGACTGAGTGCAATCATCTGTCATTGCTTGCTTCATTTTTCCTCCTGTTTCTCACAACGATACACCATGTGAACTATCTTTATATGGGCAAGGTATTATGTTTTATATCATGATTTAATTATATTTTTTTTTAAATTCAGAATGAGATATATAGCAAAAGGAAACAAATGCTTTGTCTATTTTTCAAATAGTTTGTGTTTCTTTGTCCTGTTTTATTGAAGAAAACTTGGAGGGAAATGGTATACAGAGTAGTCTTATTAGTGTTCAATAATATACTAAAGCTAATGATTATATATATATGTATTAGGTCCTTGATTGTTGAAATTGAGGCTTTAGTGTAAATGCTCACTTTCACTTTTTGAGAAGGGTATCTGATGTATTTTCTGTTTACTGTCTCACTAGAGCTCAGTAGTTTGACTTTCAAATTTGCAAAATGATTCCATACTTTTTAGATAATAAGGACCTCACATTCTCCTGTTTCTCAAAAATCATGGTAGCAAAGGTACCTTCAGCAGAGCTCTTTTCTTTCTAGTACTAAGTCTCTGCTTTTTCTTCTTCCAATGTATTCCTTTGCTTTTAAGCCTTAACTATCATTAAAAATTCTGAGGAGTTAGAGTCTGAGGATTTTCCTCTTCCTTCTCAGATATCTTCTGATGAAGTGAATGTATCCTAAGAAGCTGATGCCAAGCTAAATTGATCTTCACAAAAGACCAATACCAATGTGGAATGCAGCATCAGGTGCACAACTCATCTGTCCTGGCTTCCAAATCTCCATCCTTTTTCATATGCAGTTTTATTTTCCTGTCTTTCATTCTCCATATTATGTACGTGACAAATCCTCATCTAGAACTGGCTCTCTGAGGAGGAATATAGGTGGAAAAAACGATGGCACTCTAGGCAACACTGCATGTTCAAATTTATTATTCATTCTTGCATGGACACAGTTTTATTCCATTTGGAGCTGCTGCTCTAAGCTTTCTACTACAGCAGTTGTAAATACATACGATATATTGGCTGACTGTTCAAAGAGGGAAGGATGAGAGTATCTTTGGATAACAGTGTTGGGAGTCTTTGCCAAGTAGCTGTATGTTTTAAGGAGGAAAGGATGATAGCTTGGCGGATGAAAAGTGGGTGGGCTGATTCAAGTGCGGGTGCTGGGATGAAAGAAGAAATAAAATTGAGAATAAGTACAGGAAACAAGTGTGCAGGTAGGAGGGACAAGGGAACTGTTTATTCAGCAACCTAATAGCCTTTTCAACTCTGGCATAACAGAATCACAATGATCTTGGTAATTTTGGCTTAACTGGTCAACAGCCACAAGTTTACTGCTCAAGCCTTTTTAAAATTCAAAATGTCTATGAGTTTGATGAAACTTGTGGCATGTTAAAAGCCATATCTAGCTACACTGGAGCAAGTTGTAGCTTTTAAGATCATTTGTGGTTTAATTTTGAATTAAGAGTGTTCATACGAGTTTATTGTGGGTCAGCTATTCTTATTTCTGTTAAATCTGAGTTCAGACCAGGCCGAAATATCAGCTGGCTTTGTGTTTGTGGTTAGATTTTGATCTAGTACTTGCTTTTTTCTGGATAAAGTTGATTTCCCCCCTGCCCCCAGCTTTGTGCATGGGAAAAAGGAAAGGTAAATCCTTCCTTAGGGTGAGTACATTGACTCTTTTTAGCATATCCTATTTTCAGAAACCCATATCCGACAATATATTGTACAAAAAAGCACCTGAGGAAATGTGCCTAAACAATAAAGAGAGCTGGTAAAGCTGCTTTTGTGTGTAGTGTAATAAGAACAGAAGGCATGAGCGATTACCTTTTTTTTGTCCTGAAAGATGAAAAGTCAGTGGGTCTTCAAAGACATCAGGATGCACTTGAACAGGAGCCATCCCAGATTCTGCCTTGTATAATGTGGGTAATATGGCTTATAGTATGAAAATAGCTCCCATTTCCTTGGTCAGCAGAGCAATACCCCTGTGGATGTTCTGGCTAGGAGTGTATGATAAATTATTCTATGGGAAATAATAACTGTTTTCCTCGAGCCCATATTGGATTTTTAACATGCATCTGCTACTTTACCAACAGCCTCCCACATGCTGCCACGAAATCGTAACTTGCACATTTGGTCTTGGAAAGAGATGTTTCCTATAGGCCTTCACTTCTAACTCAGAGTCTCCAAGGACGGTTATAAAATGTTTGCATAATTAATTTTTTTATGGGATACAGCTTTCGTTTATTTAAATGATACTGAATGTAATAATATCCAGGTGTCTTAAACTCCTACTAATGCTATCAAAATTCACAAGTATTATAGGCTGAATCCTCCCGAAAATACTGTCACTTGCAGGAATACAGGGAGCAGCCCTGCTGCTACTGAGATGATTTGCATGAAGACTGAGCATCTGACCACCTGTGGTTCCTGATTGCTGGAGAGTGTTTGGCATCTCTTGTAGACACAGGCAGGAAAAAATCCTTTATCTCACCTTGCAAAAGTTCAATCATTAAATCAAATGGTACTCTTTCACAGTTAGCTAAGCCCCCATAAAATGTGAGTGCATAAGCTTTTAAAAAGCAGTTCTTTGAGATTTTAAGATCTGCAGGTTAGGAACAGAATGGAGTCATAGGTTTAAGAATTGATAGATATGCCATATTTCAAACAAGAAATACTTGAAAATATATCTCCCCTTTGTTTGCCTAATTAAGTACTGAATTTTCCACCTCACCCTGTCTTTATGAATGACAATGTCAGTAATGAAAGAAGAGACAAAAACTATTCATGTTTTGCAGTCATTGCCAAAGAGACATTAAAGAGCAAACCTAATTTTCTTGTGCAATTTTATAATCACAGTGGTAAAGCAGTAAATGATGCAATGCAGTGCCAGCACCTTCCAGTGACTTCTAGATCAGATTCTCATGTCTAAGTGTGACCTAACTTTATCTGAATACAATGGAGTAATTCCTAATATCCTCTAATTTTATGAGGGATTTTTTGTATGATTTACCTCAGAAATGTTATTGCCAGTTACAGGGGAGCAGCGTTAAGGTCTCAGAAGCCAGAAAACTACATTGGCTTCCACAGTTGTCCAGAACCTGAATGATTATAGCAAAGAGAGGAGTCTGGCTCTGTAATCCACAGTGCAGTAAAAGAGGTGAAAGTATAATGGTTAAAGCAGAAATGTGTTGGTGGTTCAGCTATCAGTGATGAATAAGTCCAGGGACTTTTACTGCTTGGTTATTAAAAATGCTTCCTTTTGGGGAAGGATTAGGATTCATATTCTAAATGCTTTTAATCTGAAGGTTGATAATAAATGTCTGATCTGGTCCTATTCTTGTAAGCATTTTATGAAGTAAAATAAACCATATGCTAAATAACATGAAATTTCAAAGAGGGGTAGGAACAGGCATTTGCATTAGTGGACAGTATTTTTACTTTGTTTAGCAGTTTCCTTTTTTTCTCTTGTCGAGTTTATTACCGCATGGATTGTTTTAATTTTTTTTTGTGATTTTATTTTTTCTTGGTTGTTTTTCTGTAAATTTTCATTTATAGTGTTGCATTTACATAATGAGCTTAATTACATCTAATTATCTGTCATCTCCCCACTGAAACTTGTAATTGTGGAATTATGATGTATATTGACATCCATGTTAAATTTAGCGGGCAAATGTATAAAGGAAGAGCATAGAAAATTCATTTAGAAAATGAAATTGTATTGAAAGAAAAAAACCCAAACTAAAACAAACCCACAATCAGAAATAACTGAATCCAACCAGTTGAATATTTAGTATTTGGACAAGTTCTTATTTCAATTTTTTTTTTCCCTTGGGAAAATTTAGTTCAGTTTCCTTCTCAGACAACATTTTACTTTCTCAGATTCAGCAACTGTATTTTAGGATTTTTCCCTGGCCAATATTTATGCAGTGTTTTGTCTAAGCATTTCACTTATGATGTGCAATTAGGTTAAACCAGAGAATTAAAAAGCTACAAACTGTAAGGAGTACAGAAATAGACACAGATTAAAGGAGAAGATCTTTTGTATCTTAAAATCTGCTACATTTTAGCGAGAAGTACTGCTTTAACTGTAGTAAATATTTAATCAACAAACCCAAATTTCTCTTAAAAACCAGAAATTGCTGCCGTTATTACTCAGTTAGAAGAAAGCTGTAATCAAAGGCAAGGACAGTAATTTTAGAAGTTGATTTTTAGTGTTGCGAATGTATCATTAATTTTATAACTGAGACCCCACGAAAAGATTAAAAATTTTCTAGTCCTGCTATAGATGGGATAGCAGCTAGATACATAGACGTGTAGCAGCTCTGGGCCTTGATGGAAGAAGCTCATAGCTGTTTGAATACACTTCTTCGTTCCTAGGCATTGTGTGATTTTCATCTCAAGAAGGGGGACAGAGGTAGGTGACTCATCAAGTTCCTTTGTGCTGGAGGCTGAATGTCTAGCTGAAATGAACATTTCTTAGTGGGTTCATAGACTCTCTGGCATCATCTAGGCTACTAAAGCGTAGCAGCAGAGGCCTTTGGGAAGGCCAGCATACAAAACTTTTCACCTGTCCATGTATGGAGAATCTAGAACACAGGTTGCTTCAGGTGATGTTGTAGGACTTCAAATGAACTTGGTAAGGAAACTGGCAATTCTGATCAGCAGTCTGTGAAGCAGAATAAGGTAGCCTTTTCCAGTTAATCTTGGGCATGCTATGAGTGCTTGATGGATGATCCCTTAGTTATTCTGGTGCTTCATATTTATATTGTTCTAATTGATTTATGCTTGTTATGAGTGAGAAGGGATGCAGGCCTTTTTATAATAGAAAAATATTCAGAGCAGGCTTTCCTGAGGTCTTGAGAACACAGTGCAATAGGGGAGAGATGGGAAAATCCTAACTTTTGGCACATCAGGGTGAAAACCCCAAAAGGTTCTAACTGTCCTGTGTTGGAGGCTAATCCTTTCAGAAAGCAATGACAGTTGCTTGCAGTCTTCTAAAGGAAGCTGATCTGGCCCAATTCCACCTTCAAACAAGTCCTCTTCTATTGCCTCCTGACAGTCTCTTTTGCCTCATCAGTGCAAGGTCAATGTTTGACCTTGGAGTGAGTTATCTTGTGACAGATAATTCTGTTCACAGTGCATTCTTTCTGCAGTACATCCTTGTCAATAGCCTCCTCTCTGAAAAAGTGCTTCCCGGGATTCATTTTGCAGTCACCACGCTGTTTATAAATGGGCTTTTTCAGGCAGATGATGGCTGAACTGAATTCCACCACAGTCAAACCACATCACTTGTAACATGAAAGGGACTTTCCTCGATAGGCTAGATTTCTGGACTTGTTTATTAAAACACAAGAATTAAATGCTGTATTCCAGTTCCCCTCACAATTTCTTTATGCCCTTCCTTTCTTCTCCATTTCAGTCATTCACAGTAGCAGACTCCTTTACATAATTGCCAGCAGCACACATTTTCCACCTGTACAAATGAAATGAAACCACTGAGCAGAGCTGAACCAGCGGCATGATTAAATATGTTATAAACTACCAGGAACAGGAGGAACATGCCATGAGGGCATCATCTATCACGATAGATGTGGGGGGAAGGAATCTGTCAATTTATTCTATGTTAATGCCATGATAAATTGGAACTTACTTACACATGTGTAAGTGTATAGCTGTTTAGTCTCAATTTCTTTATAAATAGATGGGAGAACAGCTAAATGCCTGTGAAGACCTCTCAAGCTATTGCTCTGAAGTTAGCAAATTCTTGGCTCAGAGTAGCTTTTTTGCAAATGAAGTCTGAAAGCTGTTTATGTTTGACCGAAATACCATAATGGAGAACAAATGAATGACACATTTAATTACATCTGTGGAATTAAATAAAACATACTGTTAGAACATGTGCGTAAGGGTTACAGCAGAGAGTTTTATTTTCTGAGAAATTAATTGGTTTATTTATTATTCATAAACTGAAATCACACAAAATGATATTTGATGTATCTGGGCTATTTGTCTTTAGCACATTTTAATTTTCTCTGAAACAAGATTTGTTGAAAGAGCTTTTTTCTGTTTATGTTTTCAGGAGATACTTTCTGAGCAGCCCTTAGATGTTTGATAGTGGCTCTTTGTTTTCCACTTACTAAGTTTTTATAAAAAAATAAGAAGAAAAGAAGAGTTTATTTTAATATAATGTGTTCATGTGTATGCTACTTAGCAGAAAGTTATTCCATAAAGTGGGGCAAAATATTAATGCAAGAAATGGGAAAAGCTGACCATAGTTCGCTGTAACTGGTACATGATATGAGTGGTGCACACTCGTGCACAGGGGAGATAGGGGTCTATCACTGAGCACATGTGCACACAGTCTGCCTTGGAGTATCCTTGTGCTTGTCCATTGTAAGCACTAGACTGGGATCGGTTTCCTTACCTCTATCTCAAACACTGATCACGAATATGACAGGAAAGCCAAAGTAGCAAGACAGCAATTTATTGTTTGTGATGTTTTGTCTATGCAGTGACCCATGCAGCAAACCTGAGCCTAAAGAGTCAGAGCAGTTGGGTCCACCCAGGTTGTCTTGGAAGTAAAGGGTGAAGGGTAGAAGATGATATCCCTCTCTTAGGAGGTGTTTGGAGTTTCCTCTTGCTAGCTGTTAGTTTCTGTGCTCCTTGTGGAGTACAGTTTCCCAGAACTGAGTGTGCTGTTTCATTGCAGATAACATTTGTTTAGTCATCCAGGTGTTTATAGCTACCTTGTTTATATTCAGTGGTGAGTATGTGGGCAGCAGTCTATACTGTTGATTTATGTTGCTTAAATCTGGGTGGGCTGTTAACTGAGAAACAGTAAGTCAAACATGGTGAATTTCTAATCTAGAAATAGTTCTAGTCTCTAGAAAAATGCTGAAGGTAATTCTGAGGAAACAGCAATGTCACCATGAATACTGGGAAGGGAAGAAACAAAGTTCTCTTGGAAGACATGAAAAAAAGATGAGGTTGCACCCAGCTAGCTGCATGAAGAACTTGAGCCGTGGCTGAGAGTCACTGAGAAGCAAGCAGACCTAAAGGGAACTGTGAGAGATGTAGCAGAGTAAAGGAAAAGCCTTAAGGCATTTGTAAAATACTGTGGTGTTATTCTCACTGAACCCTGGGCTCCCCAGAACAATGCAGTGGGGACCTTCTGCTTCTCTATCACAGCAGAATGATAACTGTGGTCTTCGAAAGTCACAGGAAAGGATCAGTGTTGGCTGCTGGAATACAGATAATGTTTTCTGTTCTTTTAGTTCCAAAGCTGCATATCTGAGGAAGGAGGAAGCAGAGGAGGAAAATACTAAGGCTGATTCCTTTCTCCTGTCTTCTTTTTTCCCCCTCTCTTCGCGTAATCCACTATATCCTGGCAGCCAGACTGCAGGTAAAACAAGCAGAGTCACAGCTTCAGAGGGAGTAGTTAGATACGGACTTTTCAATATCAGGGATGTGTTCTGGCTAGTAATGCTTAGTTAGATGGTAGAAATAATGTAGCAGGTAAGCTGCTGATGGTCTGATGTTAGCCACTACTGCCAGCAGTTGAATTTATCCATAATGCCTGTTTTAGGACAGTACATCTTGGCCATAGTCTGCAAGTGGAAAAGCAAGGAAATATTTTGGAACCTGTGTTATCAGTTCCATTATTAACTCCCAAATAATGTTAATAAAGCTTATTCTTTTATACTTTTCATTATTAAAGCTGAATTTGCCATGTGATATTTTTTCATTTATAACAAAGCAAAGCTTTTCTGTAAATGCTTAGCATGATGAAGTTTTTCTCAGATGGCTACAAAAAATATTTGACATGTGCTGATACTATCTGGGAGAAAATCCAGAGTACATTGAAGTTGATGATGTAGTTTTCAATATGCTCATTGACTGCTTGGACTGACAGATATGTTTTCTGTGGCTGATTTCCAGGAATAGTTAGTTAATACCATTAATGCACTTTAATATTACCTATGTTGCCTTTGAATGAAAGCTGGTATGAAATTTGACAGGAGTGGAATATCACAAATTAGTTATGTAAAGACCAGGACCCAATAAAAATGAAATATACAATATACAGTTCTTGTGGTTGATCAAAAAGAAATTATGAAATCTATGAGTAGACATGAAACTGAAAATGCAAGTTGAAATAGGAGGAATTGACAGAAAATCAGTGAGACCAGATGGAAATTTTTCATGCATCTCTGTGAATTGAAATGAGGTATGAATGCCTTTAGAATAAAATCTTGCTATTTCTCCACCACTTGCACAAAAATTGACAATTTAAAAGTTAGGTCTAGAGCAAAGAAATGTTTCTACATACTTACCTGACATATGACCACAGTTACCTCTTCCAATTTTAATGACAACTTTCCTGCAGAAAGGGTGGCTTATTCCTTTGTTTATTTTGTCAGAGAATAATTATTTATGTGGAAACAAACTAGGGAATGTTTCCAATTCTTTAAGTAAAAGTCAGTAAGTACATATGATCCATTTTAAGAATCAATTTTCTTTGATTCCAGGTTTCTTGTACTCTAGACAATTGCTCTTTTTGTCATGATGGCTCAGGGTGACTTAAGGCTAACAAATATTTCAAAATGACAGAGTGAACTTGGTGCTGTGAGGACATAAAATGGGTTCTGTCTATCATATTCTTTAGAGAATTATATATATGGTGGAAGTTGTGTCAGAATTTATCTTGGTCAAAGCTAATATTAAAATCACTGTCAGTTTCCAGATCTCTCTACTATATTGGAAAATGTTGTAATTGGTTAACATAGTCATGTTTAGCAATGTCAACTTTTGATGGATTGTGTGAGTAAACTGGGGAAGAAAAATATTTAATATCTGTTGTACCAGACATCTACATTTCAGTGAACTATGAAAAAACACCTATGGGTAAAGTGTGTTATCTCTTAAAGCATTGCTAGTCGCAGCACTCTGTATGAAATGTAAATGTCCTTTTTGCACCATAATACTTACAGTGAATTTCCCTGGAGGGGGAAAAAAAAAAGTGTATAGCCATAAACCAGAAAATAGTTTTCTTGTTTGATAGATGTATCAAGTTCCATCTGGTAATGAAGAATGGATGTGAATAGCAAACTTTCCTGATCCATGCATGTTCCAGCATAAATGCGATGTAGCCACAGTTGTCAGAGAAGTTACCTTGTGTCACCTCATTTAACCTGTGGAGTGAGGGCCCCTGAGTTCAGTTCCCATACTGACTTGTATACTGACCAGGGTAAGAATCAAAGAAGGTAGGGCAAACCAGGTGATTGAAGGAAGTTTGCGAAAGGGAGAATGAGAATCAGTTTTATTGGTTGCAAGAGATCAGTTCAGACTAGAAGATGAAAACATGGAAGCTGCTTCTCAGCTTGTTAAAGAGAATAATGATTTTCACATTCCAGTGTGCATGAAAAAGCAGTTTCAACATGAGAATCTCATCCACATACACAAGTACTGCTCTATTAGGTCATGTATCAATGTGATTATGGGTGTAATACCTGGATTTCCATGTCATTCTTTAGGCAATTCTTACTTACGTCAACTGGCTAAATCAGTTACATGCCAGCAAGGACGAAACTTATTTGTATTATCAGATACAGTATATTGTTTTGGGGAGCTCCTATTTTCTGCAAACATTATAAGAATTACATTTTAGAAAATGTATATAGGAGTAGGACGTTGCATTTGGCGACTGTGATTGATTTCAAAAAGGAGACAACTAAAGGGACATTAACACAGTAAAAACGTAATGTACAGTGATAAGGTTTCACTGCATTCATTCCCACTGACTTCATAGTGGAGTCCATACAGCACTGGTGGAAAGAATGTTTCAGGCTGTTGTGACTGTTGGATGCTAAACTGTTTGGTTTTAAACAGACAGTACTTTTGGAAACTCAGTAACTATCAGAGCTGGGAATGGTACAGCGAATCTCCTGCATTCATCTTAAAAGCAGAGAACAGCCTTCACTGTGGTGAAGAGAGACAAAGGATTTGTTCCAGTGCGACACTCCAGAGTATGAGCTCTGGTCGCAGCACAGGAGCACAGACCCACACTGAGGTGTAGTCATACTTCAGAAAGGTTTTGAGAAACACTAGACAATGTAGATTTGAAGATTTTCTTCAACATTGAGAGTAATTCTGAGCAAAACTGGCAGAGTGATAGACACACTGCATTTTGTGGAAAGGATATGTTAGGATTTTGAGAATACTTTCTGTGCTGAAGTGCTTGGGTAATTAAGGGACATGAATTTAAGTACTGCATGAACTGGTTTTGCACTTTTTTCATGACACATTCTAGCAGTCCTGTCCCAGACCTTTTAGGTGCAGAAGCCGCACCTTTGTTCAAAAGAAAACAGGAGGGGGTTTATTCCCTTCTACTTTTACAGGAAGTTTTACTTCCTATTTCTTTCTCTCTTTATTAGGAAAATGAGAAAGAGTCTCAGAAAAGCCCACCAGAGATGATCCTACCCAAGCTTAGGTTCAAGAGAGCCGTGTCTAGACATTTCTAATCCTGTGTAGTCACCTGCAACAATCTTGTGCTTTTGATAGTTTTAGTCAGTTTCAAGATGCAGTTTTTAATGTTTCTAAGCTCTTTCTATCTTCTCAGTTTGAAATATAACATAAAATTATGACTTTACTAGTACCAACTGACAGAGGTGAGACCAGTCAAGTGATAGGGTTTCTCACTCCCAGTTTGCTTTATTTCCTCTGCGATATAGAACTGTTGTTGGCTCCACACGTGCTTTCCTGACATGCTTTTGCTGTGGTCTTGTTCACGATGCTTCCATTACTAGGAAGAGGAAGATAAATTGTATTTTTCACCAAAAAAAAAGGAGACAATTCAGAGATATCTCTTCTTAAAAATCTGCATATGGATTAGTTTGCTTATTTCAGATCTTACTGCCTACTTTCTTAAAAGGGATTTTGTCACTTACAGAGAGCAGAACTACAATTTAAAATGTATTCATTCTAAACCAGTTTAAAGATACACATTTGTGATTGTCGTGGTTCAAACCCAGCCGGCAACTTGGAACCCCCACCCCGCCCGCCCACTCCCCCCCTTTTCCTTCCTCCCCCCGCTCCCGGAGGGATGGGGAGGAGAATCGGAGGAATTCAATCCCACGGGTTGAGATAACAGCACTCCAGTAACTAAGGTATAATGCAAACCACTACTGCTACCAATAATAATGATAAGAGGAATAACAAGGGAAAAGGACACAACCGCTCACCACCCGCCGACCGATACCCAGCCCGACCCGAGCAGCGATCTGGGCCTTCCGGGTAACTCCCCCCAGTTTCTATACTGGGCATGACGTGCTGTGGTATGGAATACCCCTTTGGCCAGTTTGGGTCAGGTGTCCTGTCTCTGCTTCCTCCTGGCTTCCCCTCCTCCCTGGGAGAGCATGAGACTGAGAAAGTCCTTGGTCAGAGTAAACATTACTTAGCAACAACTAAAAACATCGGTGTTATCAGCGTTGTTCCCAGGCTGAAAGTCAAAAACACAGCCCTGCACCAGCTACTAAGAAGGAGAAAAAATGACTGCTGTAGCTGAACCCAGGACAGTGATTTAGGGGACATTTCACTATACCTTTTTGTACTGTGTTTTTTAGTTCACTGTGTTTAAGTTGTCTGTCATGTTTTAACACTTTGCTATAAATGCTATCATAATCCAATTTGTATAATGAGTTAATTGCTAATTGCTAGTAATTGTTAGTTAAAAAAAAGTCTGAAAATTACCCTGTAGTAAGAACTGTCTACAAAGAGCAGAATTCCCATTCTTATTTAGTTCCATCATTTACTAGTTAAGGTTGGAAAGCATTGCTCTCACTTTCATGGGAGAAGTATCCCTCCTTTTTGATGGGAAGGTATGTCAACATGATCTCCCATGAAGAGAGACACACTCCAGGAGAGCGCATCCAGAGGGAGGTCTGCAATTTTGCTTTTTTATAAATGTGTATTGCCTAAAATCAGTGTGAAATCGATCTGGTCTTAGAATGGGTCAGGAAGAAAAATAAATGAGCACAGAAATATATTATCAGTGAAGTCGGCAGTCTTAGTTGGTAAACAATAGAGCTGTAACTATTTTATTTTGATTATATTCAGTAACAGAGTAATTATCATTTTAATTGATATGTATGAACAGGTGCTTACACTGAAAACAGTTTCAAACTGGGATGCGTTATGCTTGAAAAGTAGCCTGGGTGATTGTTCTCATTAGCTGAACAGATGGTTGGACGTTTACTTGCCATTTTATGGAGAGAGAATTATAATCTGACAATATTTTACAAAGTGTGAAGTATTTATAAATCAATAAAAGATGAAATTTATGCTCTGTGGTAGTGTAGACTAAATGCAACTCACATGCTGGGGAATGGTATCTCCCATCATAAATATCAAACTACTGTTGTAATTAACTCTTTCGGAGGATTTACTTTCAAGTGCAATGAGGCTAGAGCACTGACATGTTCAGGTGTATGTGGAAGCAGACCTTATTTTAAATGATGCATTTTAGTGCTCTTCTCTGGACACCAGGCATCTATCTATTTCATTCCCATCTATTGCCTGGATTTTAAAACTTTAGGGCTTCTCAGAAGGTTGCTTGCTATGAATCTCTGTATGTTAACTGGGCACACTATAAATGTTGACTTATGTATTTTAGCCTTGTTGAAAATGATGTTGCATGGAGATTCCCAAATTTTTAATCTAAATTTACTTTTAGATTTGTGAATCTCCTTCAGTTATTCTCTGCATAGTGTGGGATAGTTCTTTGTAATCTGTGGAATAGTTGTCATGGCTATATTGTGCTCCCTTGTGTGGATATTATGGAGGTTTTGATAGTGCTTGCTCCAGTGTAATTTGAACTTTCTCTCAATTTGTTACTGTACTTGGCCCTGCAAAATATCTGATTTTGAGAACTTCCATTTTATGTCAAAACGAGTGTTTGTGTGGGCCTTTTGCTCCAAAAATTGAGAGAGAAGATTTGTAAGCAACAAATGAAGGCAGTCACCTCTAGTTTTAGAGTGACAGAACAGAAATATTTGCATTGTCTTTCCATATTATCATAAGTTATCTGCACACTTGGCTAATAAATCATCTTTTGTGTACACCTATTCTTGATTCTGGATCCAAAAGTCCTTTTCCAGTGAGACTCGCTGAACCCTGTGAAGCCTCCTGGGAAGTGTGGCTTCTAACTAAAACCAATCAACACCTAAAATAATAAATCACAGATTATCTGTATCAGAGACTTCTTAATGTTTTCTTTGGACTTACAGTTACAAGGTATTTTAGATACACCTGGTTTGGTGGCAGCCAAGCACCTACTAAGTCTTTTAGATATCATCTACTGCTATGAAATTCTGCACCAGAATGAATCTTCTTTACTTGGCACTTAATTCTTTCCAGAATGTTGACTGCAATATCTGAAAGAGAAACAGATGACCAGCTGGAGGGATCAGCAATAGCTCTTCACAAACTTAAGAGCTCTTGATTATTGCATTGCTTTAATATAATATTCCTTGTAATAAATGTCAAAGAAAAAAGAATTACGATACTGTAGCATAAATAAAAAACTTAGAAAATATAATTCATATTACATAAAATATTCTACAGTGCTAGTAACAGGTTGGTTTTTTTTTACATTCAAATACCAGAAACATATTTCCAATTATGGCTTCAAACCTGGAAACAGATCTGGGGTATGTAGGAGGGCTTTTGCTTAGCACTGACACTGAAACGACATTGTAGCTACCTGTCCCTTTTACCTCTCCCTTCTTTTTATGCCTCCACAGCTGCAGAGTGAGCCTTTTTATTTGAAACTTTATTTCAGTCTTGGGATCCCGATGATGCTGCAGCCACACAGCCATGCTGGCTCAAAGGCTTGCAGTGTCATGGGATAGGTGGAACATTTGGGACTAGAGGAAAGCAGGACTTTGGCAACAGCAGTAGCTTTTGCTGTCCTACAGTGCTTCTGCTGCTGTAAAATATTTAAACTCCTGCCATACCTAGAGGCCTTTGAATACCAGGCTTGGTACTGTCCCAGCTGAGGAGCCCTTCTCTGTGATAGACACTCCCTGATCAGAGGAACTGCAGCACGCCATTCCTGTTGCACCAGGCATTACCTTGTTAAATAAGCAGCTGTGAATGTCAGATGGTATTGAGTTGAATAAAAATGGTTTCTAGCACTTCCTTGTTTCCTGTGTGGGGTAGTGTCCCAAGTGTACAGCTTCCAGTGATAATCCATAGCTGCACTTGTACAGTCTATATTTTGGCTAAGCGTTTGAAGATAAGATGTAGAATCTTTCACTCCAGACAGTGTTTTATGCACAACGCATCTAAAATAAGTTGTCTCCTCCTTGGTCGTATGGGGCCAAGTGATAAGCATTTCATGCTAACCACTGAAGACATTTTTGGTGCTGAACAGCATTCCTCTTTCTTTGCTAGTGCCGGGGGCTTCAGAACAGTAAATAACATCAACAGATTTTCTCATGATTTAGCCATATTGTTCTGCAATCCAAAGACAAGGCAAAAGACAAAGCTAAAAAAGAGTTGTTTCAGTCAAAATATGATGAACAGCACACTTTTCTGAAACTCAGTTACAAATCATTCTGTCAACAAACTGCAATTACTTGGCCTTCCAAAGAGGGTGGTCACCATGGAAACAAAATATACCAAATACTTCATTTTCCCCAAACCTTTATTCATGTCATAAATGGTGTGGGAGCCCATCCTTCTTGTACTGAGGGAACAGGAGAAATATTTTCATGGGTGCTTGTTATCTGCTGAAAGATCCTTGCAAACTTGCACATAACTGGGAAATGTTTGCTAGGGCAGGTGTTCCTGCAGCGTGTCTGTATGTGCAGAGAGACTTGAGTATGAGTTGAGACCTGACTCGGTAAAGCATTGAAATGGTCCATAATGGCTGATGAATTGCCAGGGGAGCTGAGAGGAGAAGAGAGGGAGAAGGGAATGTTTGGTACTGTTT
The DNA here is from genome assembly GCF_000696875.1 of Nestor notabilis. Classification (NCBI taxonomy): domain Eukaryota; kingdom Metazoa; phylum Chordata; class Aves; order Psittaciformes; family Psittacidae; genus Nestor; species Nestor notabilis. Next base: position 50,942 of record NW_009925632.1, on the reverse strand, counting down.
GTATATGAGTGTTGGAAGATAAAAGCAAACTTTCTCCAAAGCTAGTTATCTTTATTTCCCATGGTGAATTTATCATATTTCAAGGGCCCAGAGCTCATAAACACACACCTGGCTCTTGAGTTGCAATTTGCGCATTGAAGCCTCTTGTTGTGTAGCTGCTGTACTGGAATAGGCAGAGTTGTTTTACTATTATTGTAGATGCTGTCAGTTCCTTCTTAATTTAATTTTATAAGCATTCCATGTATTTTCTCTGCAGCTCTAGTAGGCCATCTGGAGCAGTCTTGTTTTCCTTTACCTTTATCAGTTCCACACTGAATAGTAGCCCTTCACTTCATAGTTCAATTATCCTAGAGAATATAAGGAACTAGAGAGTCAGTTCAAACTGAAAATGTATTTTGAGCAAAGTTCCAAGTTTAAGACCATACTGAGGGGAAAAAAATCCTGACAAGTTTGAGCCGTGATTTTGCTTGGAATGCTTCAGCAGAGTCTTTCATTGGAGTAGGGCACAAAGCTGGAGTAAATTTTGATGAAGAATTTAGTTGCCTCTTTTTTTTCCTTCCATTTCTCCCCCTTCTCTTTTATTGCTTTATAGAGAGACTTCTCTTCTCAAAGCTATTTTTTAAAGCTGTTCTTTGCTTGGCACCAAGTAGAAGCTGGTAACAGACCCTCATGGACTTACTTTATCACGCTATATATATATATGTATTTTGGGGAACTTTTGTAATGCCAGCAAACTTTAAGAGAACAAGTTTTCTAAAATCATCCAGTTGACCTTCCCTCTGACCTTCTCCTAGCTGTTGTCCTTAAGGTGACAGTCTAGTTTTTAAGCTCAGAAATTTGTATAAACAGCTATTTTAATTCAGTGATGGTTTTGAAAAGTAGCATTGTTTCAAAGTTATTTTTGGAGTTTTTCTTTCTTTTCCTAAATCCATCCTAATTGCAATGTTTTGACTCAAAGCAATAGATTTACTAAAAAAATAAACTTGAAGTCCTCTTCTGTAACGTAATCTTCATTACAGATCCTGTCTTTATTTTTCATATTGAGATGTAATGGGATTTTCTCTCTTTCTGTTCTTTTTGTTCTTTTTTTCATGTGATTCTGTGATAAAACATTGATCTTGAAGTTTCTTGTTTGCAGTCCTTAATTACAATTTAGACTTTAAATTGAGAGTATAGTATTTCAGGTTAAAAATGAAAATAAGCATATAGATACATAATCATCTGTCAATTTGCTTCTGTTTTAAGAAGAGAAACTAAATGCTAACCAGGAGAAATTTTCATCGATGCAAAGGAAAGTGTTGGCATAACTTGATCACTTACAAAGGAACTTCAAATAATTCCATTCTAATATTCAGCTGAACCACAAACCTCAAATGTTCTGAATGTATTAGGAGGGGAGATGTCCCAGCTCTTGTCTATCATTCCTGTGTTCTGCCCTCCCTGGTGATAGATTGCTACTATCACTTAGGCAGCTGCTCATTTGAAATCCTGCTAAGGGCATCTGGGATGCTTTCAACTCTATGCTTCATTCCTGTAGTCTGTTTTGCATAACCAACAAGTAGGCCTGAATTACAATATTCAAAATTATAAAAAAGACTTATTGTTGGCCATATAAGTCAGTAAGAATGAGAATAGCTTTCATATCCTTGATCTTTAACCTTTTCAGAGTGCACTGGAATAATTCCTGCTTGTGTATAAGTATCCACATCTTTTAGGACTATTTACTGGATTAATTGCACTTCAACTTTCTGTTACTAGATAGTATCAATCTAGATGCAGCATCCTTAAATGGATTCATTATTTGAATAATCAAGTAAGGTTCCTGGTACATATTGTTTTCTTTTTTTGTTCTGATATTGTGCTGTCACAAGTATTTTAACTTGAAAAAGTGCTTTCTGCTAACAAAATGTTACTTCCAGTGGAATTGCTGTTTTAATTTATTACAATCCCAACTATTTGCTTTCTTCTGTATGTCATTCTAGTTAAAATTGGACTGTATAAATTCTCCGTGGAAAACATACAACAAAATTTAAAAATGTTTAGGAAAATATTTTTCTTGCTCTATTATTGCAAGCAGGTGATAGTATTTAATGTATATGACAGACTGTGATATGTAGTACAGTGTACACACCACAAAATAGTATGTCAGAACTTTAAACTCTCTTTGGTGTGACTGTTACCAGTATGTTGTAGTTCACCCCTTCCTTTACATGATAAATATGCAATAAGGCTTTTACTTAAGCTGGGAAAACAATAAATCACATGTCATCTTAGAGTATAATGTCTGGTCATGTACAATAGATTTTCAGCTATGTAATTCCTGAAAGTTAGAAATAGTTGAGGGAAACCTTAATTTACATCAAAGAAAATTTTAATACCTGTAAAATTACTGGCCAAATAGACCAGTTAGGTCTATGGGTATGAAAAAATGGCACATATGACACCAAGCATTTGACTGAGGAGATTTCAGGATTTCAGTTTAATATATGTGGGGTTTTTTGGGTTTGGATTTTTTCTGGGGGGTTGTTTTATTGTTTGTTTTGTTTTGTTTGTTTTGTTTTTTTTGGGGGGGTTAGAAATACTTAATGCATTATTATAATAAATGCGACCAGGAAAATTTTGGCTTTTTAAACACAGGTTAATTTAGGTGCTTGGCAGGAGTGGTATGAGATCTTTGCTGACTGACATAGGGAAATAGCTTTAAACAAAGATCAAATGAGAACAAGAGAAAAATACCAGCAACCTGGACAAGCGTATAAAGATTAAAAGCCATAATTCCACAGTGCAAGGAGAAAAACTTTTAATTTTGGTAATTTACTAAAGATGACACAATCAGGAATCTGGTGGGATAGTTTTTAATGAATGATTTTATAATGACGCAGAATTCAAGATATGGTAGAGTGTAAACTTTAAATAGGGAGGCATTGTGGAGGTTAAAAAAAAGGTGGATGCTCAGCAAAGTCTTGGAATTCATTCAGGTTGATTAACTGGCAAGCATTAGTTTATTGATTTATTTTTGTTAAGGACAGTGTGAAAATGGAAACAGCCTTCAATCTAATCTAGAAAAATTCAATGCTGAGGTTGTGTTGGGTGAGGAGTACTAGTGGGACTAGCGCTTTAAGAAGGCAGGCATATAAACCTTTAAGATCTCCTGGTGGACAGTCTAAGGAAACAGAAACTAAGGTGACCTGCTTTGAAATAGAAGACATTAACAGTGTAATTCAAAATTATTCATGTGCGGAAGAGGGATAGCAGAAGAAGATTATTAAAGACTAGCTTGGTTGTCATGAACTTCCCACTGGCTTTATGTGAAAAGAAAATGAGTTCGTTTACTAAGAACAGCTATAAAAGAGTAACACTGATTTATAGAGAAGTACTTAGAAAACCAAGGCTCAAAACTAGGTGCATTTAGCAAGAAACATTAAGGATGACAGGAAATACTTCTGTAATTGCATTAGCAGGAAAAGGAAAAACTTTAGTCCTCTTTATCAGTAAAAGGGAGATTTCTCAGGAGATGATGCTAAGAAGGCCAGTATTCTTAATGTCTGTCGAAACACATCAAATATACAAACAAAAGGGCAAAATTAATGCTAGCAATAAAAGGAATAGATATCTCCCAGCTTGGGAAAGAACTTTGCATTAAGTGCTTTGATAGTAAAAAATGTTTTCACATCAGCCCAGTTTAACTTCAAGATATGATGTTTAAAAGCTTCTTGAATAAACCTCAGAACCAGAGTATCTTTCCTTTGGAAGCTTGTAGAGGCTTGCTGTAGTTGAAAGAGGACTCAGGTTTGTCCATCTTTAAAAGAAGTCAAGGAGGAGAAGAAAAGAATTATTAATTTCAGCAGTTTGGTTCCTACATACATTTCTGAAACACAAGAGTATTTCTAAACACTTGTGATTTAAGGAGAAGGTAAGTAGCTGCAAATCAGGTCAAACAAGACTGATTTTCTTCTATGCTAGGAAGATAAGGTGGTGTACACAGGGGAGGTGTGAGTGCTCTCTGTCTTGGGTTTGTTAGAACTTTGCCACTGTCTTATATGTCCCATTCACTTGTAAGCTGGAGACATGGTCTTGGGACTGCTCCTAAGGGGTGACTGCAAAGATCAGAAAATTAAAATAAAGAATTAATCAATTAATATTCTATGTGTATATTGGCTAATTTGTCATGTCTTCAACATCTGTGTTTTTCCTGCAGGAGGAAACCAACACAAATATATTTGTACACATTTCTGATAACATTTCCCTCCCTTCCTGTTCATTTTTGTGGTTTTAGAATTTGAGTAGAACATCGCTAGAGTCAAAAGATTACACTGCATCCTGGGCATACTGCTTCTGATTGCAGGTTTCTGGTCAAAGTGTTGGAATGAGTAAAGAATGGTGTTCCAAAGAATATCTGTTTGCGCATGCCTTAAACTACAGTAATTTGTGTATATTTGTGAAAAGCAAGCTTCATTGGTAATGTCAAGGTTTACCTTTTGCATCCCGCAATTTTGACTTGTCAAATTTATAGTTGCTTACACTATAGTTACCTGAAGTTACCGTTTTTATGTTGCAGTTATTTTATAAATGTATTCCATATTTTAACAGAACTTGAATATATTTCTTTATATTGGAAAAAATTTTGGTTGGGTTGGTTACTTGGATATGGATGATGTTTCTCATCCACATACTTTTGAACACTCTTTATGGTAAAGTTAGTGATGAAAATCAACTCCCCTTAGGAAATTAATTTTAAATATAAATTCTTCATTTTTTAATGCAGTTGCATCACATAAAGATGCTAGTACTAACCCGTGAAATAGTGGCAAATGTTTTGAGATAATAATTATTTTGGTTTTTTTGGGAGGTTTTGGAATTTATAAACTTGATCTTGCTAAACTTCAGAAATAAATTGATTTACTCCAAATCGGAATTAAAAGAGAAAATTGCCTTTGCCCAGTGAAGTAGTACCTCTCTGGTAGAATGCCTTATTTGGTATTGGTGTGTACATTAGCTATGTACATACATATAACCTGCATCTTTCAAAATTTAATATATGGTTACTTTTTTTGAGGTTATTTTACACTTGCGTAGCTGTCACTAGCTTAACCTTCCTGTCATGTGTTAAGAGTACAAAAATGTCTTCAACACTTCAGAGGAAGTTTTTTTGTGATTAGAAAGGTGCTATGCATTTTGCCATCCCCTCTCTTCCTCCATCACTTTGTCAGGAGTCTTGTTTAGCAGCTCTTGCTAGGTTTCTAATTGTGGCTTACTGAAGGAAACACATGACCTTGTGTTTCTTTCTTCTGTGGTTTCATATCTTACTGGGAATCATGCACCATTCATTATGGTACCTATTCCTCAAAAAATACGTAGTTTGTGAAGAATCATTGTCTTTTGTATCGCTTGTCAGATACATTTGGTCCTTTCTCTTCTGTCAAGATTCTGTCTTTATCTTTTGATCTGTTGAACTAGTTGACAGCAACCAAGCAATAAACAAACCTACCTACAAATAGGTTCCAGAAGGCTTTTTGTTCTGTTTATGTCACTGTGTTTATCATATAACATAGGACTGGGAAACAAATTTGTCAACAGTCTTGAGGAATTTCTTACCTTCAGGTAAATAAAAGAGGTAATAAATTAATCCACGTGTCTGTGGTTTTGTTTGTTTTAAAAATTCTAATACAGAGTCCTTAAAATAGAGGTTAGTTTTCTTTTAACAGTCAGAAGAAGTTATTGATTTGACAGAATCAAAAGAAAAGCTGACTCTGAAGTAAAGGTCACTGATTTACTTTAAGAAGCTACCAAGAGCAATGCAGCAAGAAATAGAGGTCTCAAAATGGGCTTTGCAAAATCTGGTGACAAATGAGAACTTAATAGGGTGAAATACTTGTGATTGACTGATTTATGTTTTTGTTTTATTTGTGCTCTCCACCTTTCATGAAAATACAGAGAAATGATCTTGAAGCACTTAAAAATTACTTTTCTGTGAAATGAGTGCAAAGCTATATTATGCCTGTGCTTCATGTGTGGGTTGGAAAGGACACTTGAATTTTTCATGCTCAGAGTGGATATAACAACTGCAATTGATAGCAAATATTTGCTGACTGGTAATAATATGCTATAGGAGGTGTGACACCCTACATATACTCTGTATGCAATGCTATTTAAAAAAAAGAAAAACAAAAATTCCCAAGTTTGACAATGAACTCCATCAAGTACTCCATCAACCCTAATATCTTTACTTCAGTAGCCTTGGAGATTCAGAGAGAAAAATCTTGTAAGGCAGATAAGTATCCTTTTGTCTTTCTATTCTGACTGTGTTATAAACTTAGGCCATAGTCAGACTTGTGTTGCGTAGAAAATACTAGGTGATGTGAACTTGAATGTTCTCAACAGGATACTTGACCTGTGAGGCCGTGTAGCCTCTACCTCTCCTTTCTCTTTCCTCAGGATTTTTATAATTACTTAGGAAAGTGAGAAGAATTGTTCAAAAAGTCTCTTCTGTGCTCCATTTCCTAAGGTCTCGTGGTGCCTTGTGATGTGGAAGCATCACATGTGTTTTGTGGCCAAAATACAGGTGCCTCGCCTACAGAGACCAAAAAGGCAATTTTGTCACAAGGTAAGCAAATTTACCATCAAATGTTGAACATTTGGTAAAGATGAATGGGAGGCCTAGTGATCCACTATGAATGAGGATATGGTAGGGGAAAGACATTCCTATACAGAATATGGGTGATTTCAGACTCAGTTATGTTTAAACTCAGCTGAGGCTGGTAATGGCTAGTACATTGCAGCAGCTTCTGCCAGCTGTTGCTGTATTTCAGGCCATGATCACAGATCCTTTTTGGGAAAAGGAAACAACTGTACAGAATAAAAACTGCTGTATTTTTATACATTATTTTTAATGCTAATTTATGTAAAATTCATCGGTCAGAACTAAAACTGATTTATGGTTTGATGACGTTCATTTAGATGATTGTGCCAGGATATTTTGTTAAACTTTTATATTACATGATTGCATCTTAATTGTTCCATAGGACCCCTACTCCCTTCTGTGCACAGTGGGATATGTGGAAGGTTGGTTTTCAGCAGCATTTGAACTTGGTTACTTCTATTTTAAGAAACAGAAAAATAGAGTACAGGTGTTTTAAACATGACATGAACTGCTAGTCAGTGTCAGTGTTAACTTTTTAATAGTGGCAATACCCGCAATAAAGTTAGACACCACTAAATTAAACTGCACAAGTGTGTAGAACTAGGTGTTTAATTTGAATTTAATAGTGTAGTAATCACCTGCAAAATAAATCAGTTTGGAATGCATACACCGTAGACCTATATTAACCATTGCATGAGAAGTAAATGTCTTATAACTGTTCTATGTTTAATATTTATGTACCATTAACATACTATTAAATCTTAAGAGATAACAAATTGAATTAGTTAAGCTGCACTCCCTCTCTTCCCCTTCATTACTGCAGCCCTACACTGTAACTGGTTAGCATTCGTTATTTATACATTAAATGTTGCTAGCCTTTTTTCTCATATATTATTTCTGTGCTGTTTCCCTCTATGTGGCCTTGTTCTTCACTCCATATGCACGCTTAGGGTGCAGAAAGCAGTTTTACAAATGCCCATTAAGTGTTGTGTGCATGTGCAAACTCTTACCTGCTGATTACTAAATGTATGCATTGCACATTTACAGTTTTATACTGGACTTTCAAGTAGATTGGAGTTACTGACTGCACAGGTAGGAGCAGGATTGCTAACTGGGATATATCCCCTTAGGAAGTGAATAGCTGAAGGTACAGTAGGGAATAAAAATGAGAAAGAAAAGTGGAGATTAACCAGTAAGGTTCTGTTAGATCAATAGGATCTCAGTCTTTTTACTCTCCAAGAGGTAAGAGCTGCTGACAGAAGCTAATTGACTTTATCTTATTTCAGTAAAAGGTAACATAGCCTGTCCCTACTGACTCAGGAGCTCAGGCAGCTGAGAGCCCAAGTGGCTTTCTTGGCTGGCTCTGTCTGGCTGAGGCACAGCTATATGAGTGCAGTGACCCCGCTGAAGTGACAGGTAGAGCAGGAGACGTGCTGGTCATGTCTCTTCTGACACCTCCTTCTCACTTGTGCTTACCACTAATGCACTGGAAGTGTCAGTGGCAGATGAGTGGGGCACCCTTGAGAGCAGTGATGACAGTCACAGTGGCTCTGAGGAATAGGCCATATGCTTTGCTGGTGGGCTGCAGTCCCAGCAGCCTGCAGAGTACTGTGGGACTTACGGGGGCTGTGAAAATGTCTGGCTTAGATTGTTCCAATGTATGTGAAAATCAGAGAGGCTTCGCCTGTGCTGAATGGCTGCTTTGCTCTTTAGACAGGGGCTTATTTGTAGTCAGACCCCATGTTAGAAAAAGATGTAATTAGGAGGATGGGAAGACATTGATGTCTGATGCCTGAAGAAATTGCATCCGGCTCCAGATGGCAATCCGGTTGCTGAGCAGAAGTGTAGAGATGAAGCCTTCAGTTACTGTAAAGAAGGAAACTAGAGAGTGAGGAGGAGGTTAGTGAGAGCTTCCTCCCAGGCAGAGTGGGAGTTGTGACTCGTTGTCCCTGGGTGCCCATGGCTGTTCTGTCACTGTTTCCCAGGGATGGATGCTGTGATGGGGCATTGCATATTACCCCACCTGGGACTCTGTGTAGGACCTGTGTTGCAATGTGTAAGATACCTGGGTGGCATGCAGTCTTGTTCCTTCCATTATCACCACATTTGGTGGAGCATGAAAAGATAATTTTGTTTCTCTAACTACTGGCAGAAGTGGGTGATCTATAATTTTATTTCCTCTCTGCCTTTCATTCTGTCATCATCCAGCTACAAGAAATCTATATCCTTTATATCTCTTTATCTTTACATTATTTAATGAAAATAAACAGATCATAGCAGATTTGCAAAATTGAATAGTATACATATTTAACTTTTCTGTGTTTGGGATGACCAGCCAATAAAATGGGCTAGTGATAATGTTCTACAGTAGTCGTACTACTGTTAGAAGTGTAGTTGAGTTCAGAATTACATTAGTAATTTTAGATTATCACATTTTTCATGTCACCAAAGAGGCTACTTACCTGTTCTTGTGTTATAATAACACAAATATTTATTGGTGTGCTTTGCATTAGTGCTGAAGAGAAGAGAGAAAGTTCTTTGCATTCTTCTGTCGAGGCAACATAGCTTATGGCCTTCTGTCTTTTCAAATTACCTTACTTTCACCATATATAGAAACATTTATTTATCCTGTTTTATGGGGAACCCAGAAAAGGTTATTCTAGGAGGTAATTCTTATTGTTAATATTACAGTGTAAAAGATACGACAATCATTTAACTTCCCGTTATCCATTTGGCAGGTAGATTTGTTGACTTAAGGTGGTGTTTCTAATCCATTTTGTCTAGTTGAACAAATTATTATTTCATACTAATTCACATTTAAAAATTGACAAAACGAGGCATGACCCTTTAGGATGAAATGTAATCTTTGAGCTATGGCTAAAGGAAAATCAAGTACCTAATTTTTTAGTTTAATTTTACCACCAACAAAATTTTAATGTTTTAAACAGGGCACTGATACAAAAGACAAACTACACAAACAGGTTTTTATTAACTGTTGTCTCTATATTACCTTTTGTCTCTTTGATTTCTGAAATTGTATGCCCTCAGTTTGTCTTATCCTAGGACATTTTTCTAGTTTGTAGGAGTGAATGTTTTTCTTGTCTCTTAGAATCGGAAACTTTTATCTCTGGACTATTACTGCCAACAGAATTCATGTGGTTAAGACGTGGAACTTACTTTTCATTCGAGAAAGATAGCGCTTCAGCATGTTTTACAGTATATTTATAGTAAAACAATAACAGGAGAAGAACTGCAAACAAGAAATGGTATAATGAATAAAGGTGACTCAAATCTGACTTACCTTCTTGCCAGAATCTTAAGTCATTCCTTTTGGTGAATAGGTGAGAGCAATATTTACAGGCGTGGGGGAATGACATGTGTTTTACAGGGGCAGAGGAATGATATCTGTTTTACAGATGCTGGAATAAATGCACCACAGAGGATTAAGACAGTCTTTGCCCAAGGTCATGAAATAATTTAGTCGAACAAGTTGTTAGGAAATATGATATCGACTACTCATGTGTTGAAATGTGGCAAACCATTCCCTATTTTTTTACATTCATTATTATTAGGTGTTTCTCCTGTCACTTTAAATCCTTTCTCTATCCTTATGCTTTTATTCCTTTAGGCTATTTCTCTTATGACAGTTTTGTGTCCACTTTATTCTCTATGCATTTGTTACTGTGGTGTCTGAACATCAAATATACAGATAAATAGAGTAAGTCCAGAAAAACACTAAGAGAAAAACAATTCCCGTCTTCATGAAATTCCAGGAGTTTAGCAAAGTTAATTAAGATTAATTATGAAAATAAAAAAAGAATATTCTTTAAGAAAACCAAATCATACCCTCAAGAATTCTTGCTGTCACTTTAAAAAATGTGTATAATAAACTATAAGTGAAATTATTAAAATTAACCTTCCCATTTAGAAGTTGGAAATTGGTTCTCCTTTAAAACCTTCAGATTTAAGAGCTCGGTGATCTCAGATGAAAAAGTGCTGGAGAATTTCAAGTAGGTAAACTGCCATTCTCCTTGTCTCTTCCATCAAGCTGTGTTGCCATGCTAATTTATAGCAATAGTGCCAAAACATGGAAGAAAGAAACCTGTCCTTCAGGAGATTAAAAGTTGTCGAACCCTTGATATATGACCAGTAGTAACAGGTTCCTTTAAAGTGAGCTGCTGTTGTGGCTATACCACTGTCCTTTTCTTTTTTTCCTTTCACTTTCTTGCATAAGTTGTGGTCTTTGACAGTCTGAGAGAAAAAAAAAAAATTTGTTTTGTACTTATCGTGGTTTAAGCCCAGCTGGTAACTCAGAACCACGCAGCTGCTCACTCACCCATCCGCTTCTTCCTCTCTCTGCTCCTGGAGGGATGGGGAGGAGAATCGGAGGAATTCAATCCCACGGGTTGAGATAACAGCACTCCAGTAACTAAGGTATAATACAAACCACTGCTGCTACCAATAATAATGATAAGGGAAATAACAAGGGGAGAGGACACAACTGCTCCCCACCCGCCGACCGATGCCCAGCCCGACCCGAGCAGCGATCTGGGCCTTCTGGGTAACTCCCCCCAGTTTCTATACTGGGCATGACGTGCTGTGGTATGGAATACCCCTTTGGCCAGTTTGGGTCAGGTGTCCTGTCTCTGCTTCCTCCTGGCTTCCCCTCCTCCTTTGCAAAGCATGAGACTGAGAAAGTCCTTGGTCAGAGTAAACATTACTGAGCAACAACTAAAACCATCGGTGTTATCAGCACTGTTCCCAGGCTGAAAGTCAAAAACACAGCACTGCACCAGCTACTAAGAAGGAGAAACAATGACTGCTGTAGCTGAACCCGGGACAGTACTCTATTATAAAGCTGGGGTTTTGTATCAATTTCCCCTTTGTTACACTGGCTGCACCGACAATTCTATTCTTGTTTTGTCTTGTCTCTACCTGCATTTTATCATTGTTGACTGGATATTTTTGGGAAAGCTGTTGAAGTCTTTGTCCTTGTACTGGGATAGTTTTCTGGGACAAGATCACTGTTTGCACGTGACACACAGTTTTTGCTCAGTAGCATCTTTTGATGGTATGGCCATCCAGAGACTGTGTTGAGTGTTATGCTTTGCAAAAGCTGTATGTTGTTTTATTTTCAAGTTAGATTTGCAATGCAGTAAATTAAAATCTTTGTTAATACACTGTCTCATATGTCTTTGTGTTTGTGGTTTGGGTTTTTTTTTAATTCAGAATTTTCATAAGCAACTGTGTTCTTTTTCTGTAATGAAATATTAAAGATTTATTTTTCTAATTTTGATATCAGTTTTGTCCTATTTTTCAATGTGGAAAAAAATCTTTCAGACTTGGCCATTTTTATTTATTTAATGATTAATCTACAAACTAAAGTAAAATGAAAGAGTTGAATTCTCTCAGGAATGACCTCAAAATCTAAGTTCATGTATTTGCATTTAAAAAGGATACAAATTGAGTTTTCCATTTGTACTGCACAACTGTATTGCATTTTGTACATTTGTTGCAAATGCTTGTAACATCTTCCAAATGAAATGATCCTTGTTACACCTTTAGCATCAAGGTTGACTGTTTTTTGTTTTTGTTTGGTTTTAACTTGTTCGTTAACAGTTAATTAACTTAACTTTCAGAGGGAGATGCTCTTAGGAAAGTATGTCAATTGCACCAGTGTCTTCACTTCTGTATGCTCTTCCATAATTTGTTCTGCACTGCTTAATTCCAAATCAGTGTAACAAGGTGCTCTGGAGAAATTGCTGCAGACTCTTCCTGTGCAAGCACTCAAGGATGAGCTGCAAAAGATACAGTGTATGTTCCTATAGAGGTACAAGTCCTGCTGTTACGCTGTTGAGCGCTCTGCTTACCAGTGCTTTTCTTTGGAGATTTACCAGCTGTAAAGAAATCTATGGGAAGGAGTGGCTGTTGCTGAAAGGTAGTGATTAGTAGTTAGTCCCTTAAGAAATTGCAACATGATGACTATGTGTGCACACACAAAACTCCCACTTCCATTAATGAGAATTGCATACAAAAGTCAAGAGAACAGACCCTGTCTGTAAACCATTAGAAAGAACCTCCTTATTTCTACACAGGAGTGGGGAGGTGTTCCAGGGATCGAAGGATTCCAGGTGGAGAAGGAACATAAGCCACACGTATACACCCCAAACTACTAGAAAGTTTATTACAAGCTCTAAAACATGTAAAATCCAGAGATATCCCAAGCCAGAAAGAGAGAGACCTAAAGGCTACCAAAGAGCAGATTAGGCACAGTTCTTACCAACCTACACATTTGTTCAATGCCCAGGAGGCCAGATCTGAGGTGCATTGAGAGCAAATGGGGAGGCAGGCACATACTTTGTGGGCATCCCCGCGAAGGTAAGGTCAGCCATAAAAGGTCCAGGTTGAGGTCCATCTCCCTCTTCTCCTCTCCTCTCCTTTCTTCTGAACTTTCTCAAACCCTGGGCCTTTTATATCCCCAAAAGTGCCAACTCATCCTGATGCAGGGGTCAGCCTGCATCCGGAGGAGTGGCCCTGCTGGCTTCCTTTTCCCGTGCACATCCGTCCTGACGCAGGGGGACAGCCTGAGCCAGGAGGAGTGGCCCTACCAGCTCCCCGTTGTGCACACTCACTCCAGGGAATCAGAGATGGTCCACCACGGACCAATTTTTACAGTGTTAGACCTATCCAACACAGGAGGGCAAGACAAACTCTGCATTACTGAGTACGCTTTTACTAAACTAACTAAAAATTACCATTAGCAATACATAAGTAAATTTTTCAGCAAAATGTTACAAGCTCTTAGAAAGGTTTAGGCCTCTCCTTGCCATCAAATTCCTTGCCAATTGTAAGGAAATGAACTGTCCCCAGATTTCAAAAGAAGGAGGGTCCTTTTCTTTCCAAAGGATTCTGCTTTGTATCCCCTCAGTCAGGGTAGCGATTGCATATTGCAGTGATTACCTTCTATCTTGTCTTGTGTGAACAGTAAGCTGTATGCCACTTCAATGCTGAAGTACCAACGCACTCATCAGCTCTGTTGTATCATTAGCACAGCTGTTTGACAGTAACAAAATCATATAGTTTGTGCTGTAAATGCATATAATCAAAGGAGAAGTTGGGAGGTTTGACACAACCCCAAATATTTTAAGCCTTTCCAGCAAAATTCTTTAGGCACTGCAGAGAGAGTTCTTACAGGTGTGAGCTTGTGAAAGTGGGAATTTAGGGAGACCAGCAAGGTTACAGTGTTGCTCAATGTACTGGATTCTTGCAACACTGGGTGGCTTCTCATGGCTTGATAACTATAAAGCAATGAAAGAAGTCTGCATTTTGGCAAAGCTTGCCTTTCTTTCATGGTCTTTGAAAGCAGGTAAGTAGATAAGGGAGGAAAAAATATTTTGGTTGTATTTGCTGGTAGATCCAAATAAGTAGCAACCTAATGATGTTGATCTCTCTGCTGCTCCTGTGACTAGCAGTAGCATGTGGGAGGTGAACTGATGGCAACAAAAATTGGCAAAAGTTCCTGTTTGCTGCTTTATTGATAGAAGGAAGGTTCAACAGTACTGCTGCATTACAGCTGAGTAATTGCATTTTGGGTGTGCTTATTTTGGTGAAGTCAAGGAACATATTTATTCTCTGAAAAGCAATGTAATGTTTATGAGAGATGCAGGGCTTGGGTGGTAGCATACTTTATGGTCTTCTTTTAATCTGTTTTCAGAGGATTACTCCTTCCGTCTTCTGTTAAGTTTCCTTGTAGTTAGAAGCTCTCAAAGATGTATGTGTATGTTGGAAATGAACCATCAGAAGTCATAGTAGAATCTTGAATAAATGCATCTACAACTGGTAATTTGACAAGTATTTTTATTGAAGCGACAGAATTTCTTCCTTTTATTCCCTTGTGCACTTGAAATTTTGTTTGGCAGTAATTGTGCCCAAAGAGAATAGCCATGTTTTTCCATAAAGTTCCTGAAGAGCTTAATAATACCAAGGATGGTGCACCTTTTTCCTGTTTCTCAGCTGCTTGTCTTGGGCTTAAGTGATAGGGATTAGTTTAACACTATTTGAAACTGTATTTGCAGAGAAAAATGGAAGTTCTGTAAACAAAATGCCTGTGAAATGCGCTCCTTCCAGTTTTTGTTCTCCTTACTTCTCCTATCATGTTGAGTAGTCTTAAGCTTTGAACTGTGGAAGTGGAAAAATGATGTAACAAATACATTTTGCCCCACAATACAAATACATAATACAAATACATATGCCCCATCCCTTGAATTGTTCAAGGCCAGGTTGGAGAAAGCTGGTCTACTGGAAGGTGTTCCTCCCCATGGCAGGGGGGTTGGAACTAGATGATCTTTAAGGTCCCTTCCAACCCAAACCATTCTGATTCTATGATTCTATGGTAATATACTGCCTATCTTTGTGATTAACATAAAAGCCTTTCGTGGCATTACATGAAAATTCTTATGTTGACTGATTGCTTTTTGATGTATTCTACATTTATGTAACTTAGAAAATAATAATGTGGTATGATGGTTGTGAAGACTGACAGGACTGCTACTCTGTGGTTCACTCATGAGGGATGTGTTACTAGAAGCTGGTTTTGGTATAATTGTGTTTTATGGTATCTGCCACTACTTCAAAATCATTCAATCCTTCCAAAAAATGAGATGTTTAATTTTCAGTGAATCAATAAATACTCAGACAAATGTAATAGGTGTAATAGGTGTTGTGCCTTTGACAAAACATTATTTGTTAGGTTATAGTTTCTAGCTCTCTTGCTCTCTGCATCAGTCATTAAACATAGCAGTTTTGCTGAGAGATGCTGTGTTGGACCAGTTCTGTTCTGGGATGGGAGGGATCTTTAGGGGCATACCTTTGTGCTGGAGGCTAATGATTATGCACTATTACTTGGACTTGGGTCGTTCCAGTTCTTTAATTTTTGTGGTGCTCTTTTCTGGGTAGTAAAGAAAATAGATGCTACAGCTACTTTATGGTATTAAAAATCTCATAAAACACAGTAAAAGCACTGGTGGTTTCCACTTACTTTCAGTGAAATTTCCCCATTTGCAAAGCTATTTCATCATCTTTCAGTGTTTTCATTATAAGGAATGAGCTGGAATACAATTATCTGAGATTTATTTTAGTGATTATGATAGGCCTCCTCATTTCCTGTCCTAAAATTGCTGTCATTAAATAGCTGCATCTCAGAACTGGCTGAAAATCAGAGACTAGTCAGTGGTGTGACAGCATTTTGAGGTGCTGGTGACCTTGTATTGTCCACAGTTAAGATGCCGACTAATTCTTGTGCTATGGAGAAAAATCTTACGTTGGCTAAGAAAACTGAACTTGCTAAATTCTCTACTGTTGTAATTTCCCCACTGGCCTGGAAGACCAGAGTTTCGAAGGTCACAAGCCTATTCCTCAGTTATTTTGCAACATGGATTTATACGCAGCTGGTTGTGTTTCAGCGTCACTTTTTACTAAAAATCCAAAGAGAAAAGAGTAGGATAAAGTCATTGTTCTGTTAAGCCTAATAATCTTTGTTAAAATCTAATCTGTTTAGTGGCTATTTTTCAGTTTTTTAAAAGGCTGTTGGAAATCTGATTATCAATAGTGGGTTATACAGGTCTTTTATTAATGCTGTCAGTTCATCTTTTCATGGAAAACTACATAGCAGTCTGGCTATTTCTCCATCTTTTTTCTCACTAGTGCTATTTTTCATGAAAAGGCAAATAGTTTGCAGAAATCACAGTTCCATGCATTGCCTTGAGATCACTATTTTTAGGTTGATCAGTTACTTTTCTTTATTTGATCTGATTAATATGTGGTTTGATGGTGAGAATTTTGAAATGCTTTGTTCTCTAATTTTGGTTTATTTATTCTGAAAGAAGAAACTTTGCAGTCAACCTTGAGACAATATAATGTAAGATGAAATCTATATTATATTCCTCCAACCAAACTAATATTTGGAAGCATTTGTCAGATTTCTTTTGTCACATTTGACCTTCCTTGATGTGGTTGATACATGGAAAGTCCCAGAGAGAAAATCTTAGTAAAGCAAGATAAGCAGGTGAGTTTGCAGTGTGAAAGGAACTATCAGAATGTCAGATTCTGAACCAATTCCTTTATTTCAAGAATAATGAAGAGTACAACTCACAGTAGTTGAACAGTCCCAGAGTTGTATGCAGTGAACCGTCAACGTATGGATCGTGAATTAGCCTATTCCTGCTTTGATTTTTTGTGTTTTATAGCAAGTATTTTGGAAAGGAAAGCAGAGCAGACTCTATTTTCTGTTTCTGGTAGCACCTGAAAATGTTCAAAGACACAGTTGGTTAGGACTGGCTTGTCAGAATCTGCCCATCAATTTTCTACCACTTTGTGTTAATATGTAGGTTTTGTGGATTACTTTCACGTTCAAGAGACATTTGTGTCCTCATGGAGCACAAATCTGTACAATAGAATTAGCTTGAACTGAGAAGTACTTGTGATGTTTACTGAGTTTTTCTATTAATAGATCACTTTCTAGCTTCTTGCCCATCTTGAGAAATCTGTACAACAGTGGTTGATGTTTACCCAGTCAGTAGCTGAGACTTGTCATATTATTTAGTTTATGTTGACTCAGTCTGTCTTTGGAACCATTCACCTTATACCTGGGATGAAAGAACAAGAGGAGTAGAGTATAGTAAAATTCTGGTAAAATCAAAATCAAAAAGTTTCTTTAATTGGTAGTTTAGCTCACCTCATGTATGCAGTGAAGTAGTAAATGCTTAAATCAGTCGTGGCATTGTATGTTAACTAGCCAATGCCTTTCTGTGTTATTTGAATGGCAATCTAATTTTTAGTTATCCTTGGGAATACCACCTCCTCCTCTTCTGAAATCTCTCACTGTTCCTGCAAATAACTGACAGTCTAGATTTGATACAGCAGTAAATATGTAATATCTGGGCCGAGGCAGGTCACAAAAACTGTATTGTAAAAATTTCACTTGATAACATACCTGATTTTAAATAAAGAAGTGTATATACTTTAACTACCTAAAGAACTCATAAACAAAATACTAACACAAAAATAATTTTACTTGGATCTCTTTGTTGTTGTATAGTTACTGCTATTGGGAGATACTCACCAATTGTTCAGATACTGTGTTCTTCCTTCTTTTTCACTTCCCTCCTGAAGATAAAGTGTGCAGGTTCTGCAGCTATATGTAGGTCATCTGTTGCAATGGAGTTTAAACAATTGTTGGAAGTTATGAAAAGATTTAGTAACACAAGCATGATGCTCCTCTAAGCTGTCTTCTTACTTAAGAATTAGCTATCCTGGCTACAAGTTTTTTCCTCAGCCTCTTGGAAATACACAGGTTGTCAGGATATCAGGGCCTTTCACTTACAATTCCTCATCTAGGTGCACTAGTGTTCTAATTCCAGATATTTTGGTTGTCACCCTCTCTTTATAAAATGATGAAAACAAAATATAAAAAAGAAGAATCAGGACTTTTCACAGGGACTTTCAGGGAAAGATCCTACTTTGGTTTATTGCTTCTTACAGTTGAAGAATGTGAAAAATGCTTTCTCCAAAAGAAATATATTTGTTTTGGAGAAAGAGAAATATGATTAAATACATGTTTTGTTTGAAGATGAATTCCCCCTTTTAAATTCAAATAAAATTGGGATTTCAGTCTTTAAAACAGGTCTGGATAATCCAATATTTTTAAAGTTGTTATTCTATTTTGTAAATATAGAACTCAGAGAATATATTTCGGTCAAATAGATGCATATGCTCTGCAGAGATAAGTCTAACAGAATGACAGTGCAAGGCTGTACAGATGCTTGATTAACATTTAGCATCATTTCTGCTAAGTGGTGGTTTGGTTTTTTTTTCCCCCAGTAATTAAGGGTTTTATCACCATGTCTGCAGCTCCCTGGTTTTATCAAACTCTCCTCAGATTCCTCCTCAGTTGCAGTGTCTTCCTCCCCCAGTCTCTTCCAGTTCTGGGCTCTTTCCTGTCACATGCTCTTCCTTTCTCAATATAGTGTTACTCAAAACACATAGCTATACCTATTTCCACTAACGTGCAGCTCCCTCTGTCCAGGACACTGCTGTCTTATGTGTCTGCCATCTGTGTAATTGCACTCAATAATAATATAGCATCTTCTCTCCGATGATATTTCCTACATCTGAAAAATATGATAAGTGGATATTTGACCTTATCTTTTAGTGCAGAAATCAGAAGTGTTAAGATATATTCACTGTTTTTGTGGCCACCTGTAAAATATCTTTGTCATTTAGAAATAATAAATGTACATTTGACCTATTCAGGCAACAAGAGCTACAGAGCTAATTAATTACTTTTGTATGCATACAGGTGTACTCATTTAAACGCCACTGACTTAATTTAATAACACACTGTGAGTTTGGACATGCTGCCAATTTGATAGAGTTGTTTGTTTCTTCTTTAAGATATACTTAGTAAGATTCTTGCCTTTGTTTGGAAGCTTTGAAGAGTTCAGCTGATAAATAATTTTCTCCCCTCATGAAAAGAAAGTGTTGGTTTTGTTTTTAGTTTTGTTTTTTAAGTTGATGATTAGACATTTTTAAATAATAGCAATTGTTTAGAAAAAAAATCAGTTTCAATATTTGGACAAGAAGAGAAAGAGAACTGCATCTTTCTCAGGGCCAGTGCTTTAGGAAGAAAATGTTTGCTCTTTAGAATGTCTTAATAAAGGTTGAATAGGTGTTGGTAGGTGAGTTAACATTTCTTGGAAACGTCTGTGTAATTATTCATATATCAGCTTTCAATTATTTCTTTTTTCTTAATTTTTTTGGGAAGGCCATTCATTGTACTGGTGGGAAAATAATGCAGGAAGTTACTTATCTAGACAAGTCACCTAGAACCTGATCTTGGGGCAAAGCATTCCTTGTTGTTCATTCCCTGTCCTAGCACAGTACCACAGGCCAGGCTTATTCAGAACAGTTGCCTGGCAAACTGCATAAAATAATCATTGCTAGAATGAGTCCCATCAGGTGTGCTGTGGGGTTGGAAGACCTGGAGGTTGTGTTTTATTCCTGTCCTGAAGAAAACAAACTTTACACATGGGAAGGAAAGAAAAATGACTTCTTGTTCTGTGTGCATGAGACTTACATTACAAAATCTAACCAAGTTCGGAGATAAAATTATAAGACAAAAACACAGTCATTGCCTTAACGTATATATTTTGTTGATTTATCGTTGTTGGTAGTTTTCGTAGAATTCAGTTCTTGAGGGTTTAAGGCTTTTAAATTGTTCAGAGGATTAATGCAATGCTCTTAATGTCTGAACTAAACACAGTTCAGTTAAGCCATTAATTTGTACATAAAGATAAAGTGCTTCTCCTTCCAATCAAATTGCACTGAGCTGAATTTCTAGTTGTCTGTCTTAGCAAAGGATTTTACTGCCTACCCTCTTTTCAGAGAGCACAATGCTATCTTCACTGTCGTAAGTTTCAAAGCTTACACACTGTAAGAAGTATCAGCCAGTGCAGTGACACTTATTCATATGAGGGAACAGTCCTTGACATTATCAGGGAAGAAAATCTGGGGTGCGGAGGGAAGAAAATCTTGCCAAAGATCTTTTTTACATTAACGGAAAAATGAGCTTTTTCAAGAAATCGTTAACAATACTGTACAAGAATCAAAGCATCTTTTTTTCTCTGTCTTGAAAGATATTTTAAGTGCATGTCAGGATAAAATGTGTTCAGTTTTGTAGTTAAACATACCAGCTTTATAGTGTCTTCCTGAAAGTAAGTATCTCAATTTCTTCAGTATCTGCTTTGTCAAATCAATATGTGAAATATTTACTGAAAATAGATAGGAGCTATTCAGGTAAGGCACAAATCCTGTCTCTTGTACAGAACCTGGGTGTCAGAGAGGTGCCAATGCAACTGAAAGGATCATGACAGGAGGATGGCTGAAACTGGAAGATTCTGCCTTGCTCTGGACTGCAAAATGTTGTTACTGTTCTTCCCTCAATATTAACTCAGGATTCACAGCTTCCCTACCTGCAAGAGCACCAATGCTCATCCTTCTAATCATCAGAGAACTAGCTAATCAAGTCACTAAGCCAAAATTATTCACAGATGGACAGCGTAGTCCAAATTCCGTTGGCACTTTAGTGCTTGTCAAGCTTGGAACCACTTTGTTTCTTCCCAGTGATCCTTAGACTCTCTTTGCACAACCACTTTTTCAAGTTTGTCCTTTCAAATGCTACTCAAGTTGAGAACTATTTGTTTCTCAAGGGAGACCTTATAGCTCTCTACAACTACCTGAAAAGAGGTTGTAGTGAGGTGGATGTCAGTCTCTTCTCCCAAGTAACAAGTGACATGACAAATGGAAAATGGAACAGGCTGCCCAGTGAACTGGTTGAGTCACCATTCCTAGATGTATTTGAAAGATGTGTAGATGTGGTGCTTAGGGACAAGGTTTAGTGGCAGACTAGGCAGTGCTAGATTAACAGTTGGACTCCATGATCTTCAAGGTCTTTTCCAACTGAAACGATTTTATGATTGATTGTTCTCTTTTCCCAGCTGTCATCTTTTTGCACTTATTTTGTCTGTGTTTTTTGTTTTTGTTTTTAACCAAAACTTTCCAAAGTTCTCGTTCCTGCTTATTGCCCATTCCCATTTACTAATTAATGTCCTTAACCTTTTTTCATCCAGTCTTTTATCAGATGTTGTGACAAGATCTAAACCAAGTTCTTATATTATCCCATGTTTTTCTCCTTACAACTATACATTTTTTAACATTTTATAATGTTTTTCTTCAATGTTTTTCACTGATTTTGAACACAAGTGAAAAGTCCCCTTCTCTAGGAAGGCGTTTATGTAAGTGAGGAACTAAGCTCAGAGTCAAAATGCTTTCTGAACAAGGTCTTTCACTAAAGAGCAAAATGCTAGGAGATAGTTTCTCATCTTATTGCTGTGAAATTATACATGTTTTGCATGCTTTTTATCTTAGCATATGTAAGGGCTTGCATGATACTGTCTTTATGACCACCCACTACTCATCAATCTCAGTTTCATTATACTCAGCTGAATTTTTTTGTTAGTACTTGTCTGGTTATTTTAACTGTCATGACAATACAGATTACCTTTATTTCATATTCTGAATATTTACTCAACATTTTTTTTGTGCATTTTCTGGTATGTTTAGCTACAAAATATTATATAATATTTTTGATTACTTAGAATAATAGCAGGAGTCACAAAGCCATGACATTTCCATGTTATGTAAAGCCCTAGCAGGCATAGCCATTCAATTAGTAAACACTACTTTCCAAGAACTTCTTACTAGCTCTTCATCAATGACTATTTCTAGACTGTTTGTCATGCAGCGAAATTGCTATTTTTTATCACGTAATGGAAGGATATAAAATTATATATGTAGTTATTTACTCTAAAGTTTCACACCATTTAGTATGATTAGGCTCTGATGAACTTAAGGAATGAAAAATGAGTTTGTGGAATATTTGATTAGGTGATTTCATATCTGATGATTACTATAATTCAGTATTCATAGTAAGAGAAAATAGTATCCATGAAACTTTTGCTTTCCAGCTTCTTGTATTCTAGATTTACGTGTAACACTGTGTCATCTTTATTTTTATTCCTTCCAACAGTGACTTTGCACAGTTGAAATAAGTAGGAATTTAATTTGTGAGAATAGGTGGACCTTAATGGGCCTACCTGCTATCAGCTTCATGTTCTGATAGTTTATTTCAGTCTAATCTTCATGTTGCATGGTGTCCAAAGCCTCCTCCTCTACTTTGGTAGGTTTTTCAATGTTGTCCAAGGGGCTGTGAGGTTAGGCTGTGAATTTTTTACTGAGTGAGGCATGCCACTCTTAATCTCGGATGAAGTAAAAAAAAGGGTTGATTTGGTTAAGTGCTTCTAAAGGAGTTTCCCTTTCAGAGCTTTCCATGTTTCATTATACTATGTTCTCACAGTAAATAATATCTTAAAGTGTATAGAAAAACCTCAAATCAACTGGAATGACTTAGGAAAGTTTGGGAGGGGGGAAGGTATTGCGAAAAAGTTTACTGTGTATAGTCTGAGAGCTTTTTTCATAGTAACATTTGAAATTATAAATGTCATTTGAAGACAGAGTTGAAAAAAGTGAAATCCAAACTAAATATAAGAGCATGAGAGTTTTGCATAGAGTAATAGGCTTCCAGTCGTGGTAACACAGTGGATGTTACCATCATATGATTAAGAAGTGAAAGCTGAAAAATAATTTATTGGTACACTTAAATGTATACTGCCCTATCACAAATGTTTTCCTTCCCTGCTGAATTTTCTCATAACTCTAGGCAACTCTTATTTGCTGTTTCCTGGAGCCCTCAGGTTTTCTTTACCCTTTTCAGGCTGGCTAAGGCCTCCCTCTGTATGTTAAATGCTCTTTAAGTTCTTATATTGTTATTGATTTCTTCTGGTTAATGGACTAATGCCAGGTGTCTATATTGATTATTTAAATCTGTTAGCACTCTGCAATATTACTGACTGTTGGGAGTATTTGGGTATTTTTAGGATCTCTTATAGATATTTGGACTCACACTTTAGTAGTTCCATTCCTTTTTTTTTTCATCCAGGAAGAATTACTGAGTATGGTATTAGGCAGATTTGTTACGCACAGGGAGCTTTGTGGTCTCAAGTGCCACAGGCATATGCTATTTCCTGTTTTACTCAGATCTATTTGTGTTTGAGATCACTAGAGGCAAGCATGGAGTATTTTGGATTGCATTGCCATAAGGAAGTAGATTATGTGCTCCTCCTCACTCTCTCCATGTCATGGTACTTGAAAGGGACTGTCATCCAGCTCCTGGTATGACTTTTTAGCTAATCATCCAGTTTTACAGTGAAGAAAGAAATGTAATTGGTGCCATGTATTTCAAGAAGTTTTAAAAGTTTAAAACTAAACTGTTTCTTGTAGTGATAGTTGTAAGGTAGTAGACTGCCACATGTTGTATTTTATGTACAAAAATTTGTTCTAAAGTCAGTTGTGTAAATAGCTTTCTAAAGTGAGACATTTCAGGATCAAAACACTGTGTCTCAATACAGTGTGGCTGACTTCGGTATTTGAAAGTAAAGATCCCAAGAACTTTGCTTTGCTGATGGTCATCCTTAGCTGTTTACAGTGGAACACTTTTTCCTTTATGTCAGGAATTCAGTACTACAGGAAATTAACTGAATTATTTTAAAAGAAGTAAGTGTCAAAGTTTTCTTTCTGTAATGCAACAGTGAATTCTCAGTGGTTCAAATTGGGCCACTTGAGCCACTGGTGATGACAGTTACTGAAAGAGAACACACACTATTTTTTTGCAGTGTTGGGGATATCAGTGCTTGTTCTGTGATTTCTGAAAAGCTCCAGGGTTGTGGTTAAATGTCTTCCCTGATGTGCTTCTTGTGACATGCCTTCGTAACAGTGCATCCCTAAAGTAAGGTTATGACCCTCTAACCAATGGGTAGCCTGGTAATTGCTTGCTTATCTTCAAAAATCTGTCAGTGAACTTGTTGCTTAGGTACCAGTGACATTGGCTAGAGTCAGTTGCTGTATGACAAGTTTCAGATGATACTCTGTGCGAGCTTCCCCTCAAAATTTTGCAAATACATGTCTCGGGCTTGACTGCAATGTTGGCAGTTGTTCTGCATGAGAACAAGTCTTTAGCAGAAACTGTAAATGGTGTCACATCAGGTATTGTGAAATACTGTCCATTCAGTCATTTCAGAGTGTGGATTTGTTCCCCAGGTAGTGAAAAGTTCTTAGTATCTCACTGCACCAACTGAGATACTAAATGAGTCCATGTAATTGTACAGTGAAACTCTTCTAGTCTGTTTTAAAAGACAGATGTAGTTTATTGAAATCCTCACCTCTAGCTAATCTATCATTCTTTCTTTTGGAGCATTCAAAGCAAATTAGAAATAACTTCAGAAGGGTAAACACTAATAACGAGTCACTTTAATTCAATAGCCTCTGTCAGAAAATTACAAAAGTGTTTTAGTTCTTTGCATAGTCTGGGTGCTTTCATTGTCAGTCATAAGCTTGTGTCCAAGGGCAAGCTCTGTGAACGTTTATAGAAAGATTTCATCGTCATTTCATGCCTACCACAACTCATTTTAATTATCTTGTTTAAAAGAAATAGTTTAGCTTGCAATAAATGCCATGCCGTTTGTGAATACTAATGATTTACAATGTAGTTCTTAAAATCTAGTACAGAATACAGATAAGACACAATAGATGAAGGCTTGAGAAGCCCAAATCCTGTTCTAAAATAACTTCATCTTCTCTGTTCTCCCTTTCTCCTTGTCCCCTTCTTCTGCTCCAAAAAAACTGAACAAAAAACCCCCACCACCTTTATTTGGAAGAAAAGAACTGACTTCACCTCTCACAGAAGAGACAGAGATCCTTTCAAAGTCTGGGGGAGATGCCAGTCCATCTTATCACCACCTTTTTGTTGTATTATGAATAGTAACAATCTGATATTTCTAAAAGCCACATAAAAAATATGCAGATACACTGTTAGCATGCAGTAAACTCTGACCAGATTCTCTGGTGTGTTGGCTTTATTGAAGAGGTCTTTCATTATATAGTGCATTTTTATTTTATTTATTTAAAAGAAATCCTAACCACTAATTATTGTATGCCATTTAATATGTACCATGTGTTTAACACAGGCTGTGACTCTCCCCTTGCTTTTGTGAGCTCTGTGCTAATGCAATGCTATTTCTGACTCAGTTGACATGCAGTTCTATAAACGGAGATAATTTGTTTTGCCTATTGAGACACTAAGTTGTCTGAGCTAGGACTGTCTCCTACTATAAACAGTACTTAAAATGAGGTGACTGTAACCTCAGCTGGTGTCTCTGGGTACTGTTGCATACTAATGCGTGTAATATACAGCAACTGCCAAAAATGAAGGATTTTCTTTTTCTTTAAGGTTCCTTACTGTCTAGTTTTCTCTCCTCTGTCTTTGTATATTCCCAAGCCTTTTGCGATTTCGTCTCCTTTGTTCACATGATTTTGAAAGTTCAGACCAAATATATTCGGTAGTAAAAAGCCCAAGGCACCAGTGTTGCATAGGCAATTAAATATTCATGCTCTTCTCAAATATTTATTTCTATAGTGTTAATAAATTAGATGAGAGGAATGTGACCTTTTCCTCCCTGTGAGTGAGGGCAGCTCTCTGACACAGCAACACCCATAATGTGTCTTAAAAGTGTAACTACATGGATCCACCACTTAGTTGTCATTAATTTCTTTTTCAGTGGTTATTCTAGTAGAGGGCTCCGAGATTTTCAAAGGAAACTTCCACATATCACGGTTTCTCATATGCGTGAAGGTTTTGACAATTTGAGTTTTTGGTGAGTTTATAACTTTTTAACAATGCACTACAAGTTTTAAAATGCGGGAATTACATTTCTATATTTACCTGTGTATTTTCAACTTGGATCTTGTCAAAAGATACTTTTGAAGTCTGTACTGTTAAGATGTTAATGTTGCATACTTAATTTGTGAAGGCAGAAATTGATTTGATTATTTAGGGTTGCTTGTAAGATTTTAAGACGAAATCCAGCAACTCATGGGCATATGTGGCTGTGTAGTAAAGTTTGGATGTATATTATTTATCCTGGCTTCACAGAGAAACAGGAGAATTTTTGTTTCAAATCTGCAAAGTAAATACTGCCAGCTGGAGCTACTTAGGTGAGTACACACCTCAGGGACATAAGCTAGATATTCATTCATGAGGGAAAAGCAGGATGCTGGGGTTGAAATCTATCATGGTCAGAGATATTTAATAAATCTCTGCTTTGTGCTGAATATAAAGCACAATAAAGTCAGTTCTGGTTCTCCATGGAATATTTGTATGCTTTCATAGTTCAAATAATACTTGCAAACAGATTATTCCAAAAGCAATTGAAGTTGATGGAAAGACACTGTATTTCAAACCGTTTTTTCAAAGACCTTCATTAAATTTAAAGTATCTATGAACAAAATTGTAATAATCAGGTTAGTGTAGTGGAAAAAAGCAAACACCCTCCTACCCCCCTCAAAAGCCCCCTCTACTGAGTCTTCCTAGTTACCCAAAGAGTTCATTACATAAGCAGTTTCTAGTACTTGTAAGTTGAATGAAATGTGGCTGTAGAAATTAACTCAATTCCTGGATTCAGATTGTTTGCTTATTTCTGAAGCTTATTATGCTCAAATGTTTCTTGTATTTATATTCCTCTTCCAAATAGGAAAAGTGGGAATTTGAATTTCATTCTTCTAGGAGCTGTGGCTGTGCACATGAATGTCTTCCTTTAGGGTACAGTGTAACCTTCAGGACCTTCATTAGTTTTCAAACCATTATTTTTTTATTTCATCAAAGGCTTCAGTTTCATGGGCCCTTATTGGATACTCTGGAAATTACAGAATTATGCAAGACTGGAGCACATATTCAGTGATCTTTCCAGGCTTTTTCTAAAGCCAGTATGTGTATGCAGCTGTAAATAGTGATTGTTCTAACAAGGTTTTCATTATAAGTCTAAAAAAGGTATATTAATCCAAAAAGCTAGAATATTTGGGGTTTTTTAAGTTGTTGGGAGGACAAAATTAAAGCTATACAGGGATTAAGTTCTGTTCTGTCTTCCCTTTTGAACTCCTTTTCTCTACAAAACTGAAATAGTGGCATACAGGGGGCAGAAAATCGGGTATACAAGCAATATTTCCGTCCTTCTTCCTCTTCCCTGTTGGTTTTTGGGAGGATTTTATCAGTTGCCAAGTTTGTTGAGTATGGTCTCAAATTCTGTAGAGATGGTTTAGAAATACCAACACCCTGGAGTGCCAAGTGAGACAGTTCGAGATGAGTGAGGAGTGGCATTCCTCAGGGGTGTATTGGGACTGGAGCTATTCAACATCTTTGTTGGTGACATGGACAATGGGATTGAGCGCACCCTCAGCAAGTTTGCTGATGACACCAAGCTGTGTGGTGCAATTGACACGCTGGAGGGAAGGGATGCCACCCAGAGGGACCTTGGCAGGCTTAAGAGGTGGGCCTGTGTAAACCTCATGAAGTTCAAAAAGGCCAAATGCAAGATCCTGCATCTGGGTCAGGGCAATCCCAAGCACTGCTATTTTCTTGTAAAGGATTCTGCTTCAGTTAAATTAGCTTTTTCTTAGCAATTTCTTCAGTTTTCATCAGTTTCGTCTCCTCATCTTTTCTTTTGCCTGGTTTGTTTTGCGAACACCAGTGTATTAGGCAAGTGTGTTTTCAAAGCAGCTTTTCACAATTGAATAGCGCTCTTATTTTTCATGTGAATACTCCTCAGTATGGCTCTAACTGCAGGGTTATGCCAAGGCTGGTTGAGAAGCATAGCAGTATTGGTGAACAAACCTTGGAGCAACCCTGCCAAATATGATTTGCATTGCTGCAGTCTCTGTATGTTCACAAAGTATTATTATTTTGACAGTGTCTTAGAGGATATGTTTTTGTTGTAAGATTATGACCAGGTAGTCCCAATTTACCTCCAGATGGTCATATGTCTGCCCTCCACATTAACTTTTTATTGACAACGACATTCTCCTGTGTGCCTCCAGGTAAAGGATGAATGTCTGTGTGATGGAAGCGCAATCTAACTTGTCAAAGGAACTATTTGTAGAGCAATATGTAACTCAGAGTAACGTCATCAAAATCCTTTTAAAAAATATTTGAGATGTATTCAGCACTTCAAATCTATCAACTGTATATAATGAAGAATTTGCCTTTTGAGTGTTGATAGTATATTCATGCTGTTTGAACATAAATAAAAATGTTTGGATATCATTTTTCCAGGCATCCTTTAAAAGGGTTTAGTGTAGCTTGATAGGAAAAAATTCTGGGTTTTTTCTTGTTTGGTTGGTTTTGGTTTTTGAAACAGTATTTTATTGTTTCATAACAATATTATGCTTTTTTTCCCCTTCCCTCAAGTGTGTCATTGGTATCTTACAAAATGAAGCATTGTATGCGCACTAGAAAAATGCAAATTTATGCAGAGTCACACTGCTTTAAAAAACAAAGCTAACAATAGCTTTTCCTGAGTAGAGAGAAATCCCCATTCCTTCAGGATTGCTCAGGAATGCTATTTTCCCATGTTTATGGTAAAAAGTTATACTGAGCAGTGAAGTCTTACCAGCAAATAACTATTTTACATAGCAATGAGATCTCCTCTCTGTTTGCCAGCAGATTCCTGGGCTGTTACTCTTCATCTGTCCCTCATCCCATTTTGTGAACATAGCTTGTTTTTTTGTTTGTTTGGGTTTTTTTGTTTGTTTGTTTATTTTTTTGTGTGTTTTGGTTTTAGGTTTTTTTTTAGAAGAGATAGATGTTGCATATTCAATAAAAGATGCGGTTTAATGTAGTTTGGTGTATATTTCTTCTCCCTGTTGGAACAGGCATCTGCTCCGTGTGCACGTTGTCCTGGAAAAGAGGTAAACTTGTAGTATAGCTCTTGTGGCAGTGCTGCTTTTCTGCTCAGACTCCAAACACCACTCTCTTCCCCAGAGGCAAAGTGACCATCAGTGTGCTTCCAGAGAGAGTCCTACTTTCAGACAGAGAGAGCCTGCTCTCTGAACATAGCAGTGGATCTGTTGTCATTTTACATACTTTCATACTTAAAGTAGTAGCTGACCTACTTTTTCGCTTTAATTTAAATCTTTTCCTTTCCTCAGTAACTCTTTTTCTTCTATCAGTAGTTAACTATAAGTTCATCTGGAAGACGCAATCCCAACTCTTTCTTTGGATTGCATTCTGTGTTGTACTGAATCTGGTAATTTGCACTGGATTCTAAGTTTTATTTTCAGATACTAAATTTTTTACTTTCTTTGCTCCTACAGAATTGTTGACAGGCAGCAAACAAACAAAAAACCCCAATTAAAATTAACAGAACACATCAGACTAAAACATAAAGCTTTTAGAAAGAACAAGTATAATTTAAGTTTATAGCGTTGATTTGTGTACATCCTTTAAAACGACATCCTTGTTTTTGTCTAGAATATATTAAGATTATAAAACAAGTTTAGAGAAAATGTAAGGTTTTTGTAAGGCAGATTAATGTTCTACTTTCAAGATGATTGTCCTAACCTTTATTCCTTTTTCTTCAATGATTTTTTTGAGAGACAAGCCCACCCCTGAACATACTGGGTCTCAGTGATGAGATACAAACCTGGGAAATGGAAGATTTGGATCAACAGGTGTATCTGACTTATGTGTGTGTACGTGTGTGTCCTGAAGAGACGGAGGAGGATGTTGAGATTCCTATGACCCAGCAAAGTGCTATAATCATCATGGTTTTTTTTTTAGAAAAGTCATCTCTCTTTCTAGGTGTCTCATAAACCTTCCAAACCACCAAAATATTTGTCAAACTGAAGGTATTGGATGAGTTTCCCAATTTCAGTATCTAGTTTCAGAAAACAAGTAGATTCTGTTGAACAGTTTATAGGCACTAAATTGCAAAGGTATTATTTCCTAGTATTTCTTTGTCATTGTTATATTTGTTACTAAATTTTCTGAGCAAGATTTACAAACTTAATATGGTAGAAATACTGTTCTGTCATAGAAAGAAACCAATCTCTCTTCATATATTTACTTGACTCAAATACCAAATCTATTTGTGTCTAATAATCTCATATTTAAACTTGAGTTTTATGCTAATAAACAAAATTTAGCTTAATATTTTAATATGCAGTAATGAAAATAATTCAGTATCTTGTCACCACTGAGCAAGTTGCTCTTAGGAATTTCTTTGTCATTTAATTTTCCTTAATGATAATCTACCTAAAAAATAGTTATGCTAGTTATAGTAATAGCAGAAGCTATGCAACACTCAGTCCATGCTTATTTATTATTGAAAAATAGATTGTATGAATGATGATGATAATAATAAAAGAAGTAGACACAATATTGACAAATTAACCTAGGTTGTGTTTCTGCTCTTCTTACTGAAAGAATGGAGAATTAACTTTCCCAGTTTGCAAGAGTACGTGTGCAGTGCAAGGAGTTATGCGCTTTATTTTATGCATGGCTTCTTTAGACTAAGCACATTCCCATGCCTTCATATCAGCTGCATTGCAGTGATCTTCTCTAGCACCACAGAACAAACTAAGCGCAAGGTTTTAATATCACATCCTTAGAGGTAGAGACTACTGAAACGTTGCAGACTGCAGACACAGTGAAGAGACTTTGATTTATAAGTTTGTTCGTTCAGAAGAGAAATAGGAATGCTTTATTTTGAGTTTTGTTTCAGATTATTCAAATTGTGAGGGAGATAGGTGGCTTAAGAGATGAGGCATTGAAGTTTTTAATTTCCAGGTGTCTATTTCAGATTCTCCATGAGTCAAAATGCTTGTGAAACCTTGCTACCAGATTGCTGTTTGGCCAGCAGTCCGGTTTCCTGTGTTACTGACTTCTCTCATAATGAATATGCAGATTAGCAATTTGAATAAAGACAAAAGCCAGTGTAAATATGGAATCTACTTTTTCAAATGTAAAGATACCTGTCTAGTTTGTCAGCAGTGCAAAACTGGCACTGCAGGAAGCTTGTGCTTCTGATGTCTTCTGAGCACAAGAGTTTATTATCCAGGGAAACTTCTATCACTTTCTTGCGATAAGTAATTAGTGAAATCTTGACTATATGAAATTGGATGTATTTATGCTGTAGACTGATAGTTTTTATTTTCTTCAGTAATTTAAAACCGTTTGTCTTGACCCACAGGTTTTCTCAAAGGGATATGTGTTCATATTCTACTTCTCCTCATAACTGAAGAATATGTGAAGTGACTTATAGCAAAGCCAACTTAAAAAAACCCTTTCATGGTGAGAGTGGGCCAACTGAATTCTGTGGCTCCCTCTGAAGTGACCATGTTTGGTTCTGTGTGTAGAAAACATTAAAAGAAAGATATTTCAGAGAGTGAGATGCTTTCTTGCTAAAGGTTTCCCTTTAGTAGTTTCCATCATGGTAATGTGAAGTGTGGAGACACAGCAAGTCCAGGCGGTACCAGATGGAACACTTGGCTAATTGGTTAATTCTGCTTTAGTGCCTGGCACTGTGGTGCAGGAAATTTTACATAGATCCAGCAGGGAAGCTTCTGCTTTTTATTATCCTGAAATAAGGAAATGGCTTTGATGAAATGAACCTTTTTAGTGAGATATTCTTAAATTCTCGCATGTTCTAAGATCCCCCTCTTTAACCCTGCATGCATATCACTTTTTTGAAGTTGAAATTAAAACTGGGTCCTTGATTTTTTTCAGGAGCATCTAATAGTCTTAAGATCATGCCTAGTGACTCTGAAAGTGAAAAGCCGCATTTGAGTAAATGTGCTAATAATAGACTTTGCTTATAGACTGTCATAACTACTGACTAATGGATCTGTGGACAGGATGAATGCACTCGATTCTACTAATTCAATAAAGCAAGTACTTTTCTGGACAGTGGGACAAATTTATTCTTGGAATTACTCCATACACTTAAATGCACTTAGAGCTGAGCTGAAATTTGTCCCCTAAGGTCCCATTTGGAGAACAATATTCATCATTTGTTCAGTTATGATCACAAAGTACAGAGACATCTTTCTATTTTTATTATTGTATTTAAAGACACTAATTCCAAGCTCTGCAGATCCCACAATGGGATTTCGGGAAAGAAGGGAGTACCCACCTTCTGTGGATGCAGATTTATACAGCACACGATTTATGATAGAGTTGAGAGTTACTTATCTAGTTCGTCTCTTAACTTGGTCATTCCTTCTGAGCTTTGGGAATGTATGTTTTTATCTTTTAAAATGCAGACACAGGATTCCCAAAGGCTTTATTAGGGATTGCTTGGGACTGGGAATGAAGTTTTAGAAGAAAAAAATTATGTAAGAGTAGTATACTTCTCAGCTATTCACTATACTTATGATAGGCTCATAACCCTGTCTGTTGTGTTATACCTCAATGACTACTGCAAGAAAATAAAAAATCATTAGAGATTTGAAAATGGAAACATATAGGAACATGGGCCAGGTTAGCTTTGTCCATAACATGGAGCTTGGGTTGTGGATTGGATGAATTCTTCTATTTCATTGTCGTTTACAAGACTGCATTCAACAATCACAGCATCATAGACTAGTTTGGGTTGGAAGGGTCCCTAAAAGTCGTCTAGTCCAACCGCCACTACAATGAGCAGGGACACCTTCAACTAGACCAGGTGGCTCAGAGCCCCATTCAACCTGACCTTGAATGTTTTCACAGGTTCGGCATCTACTAAATCTCTGGGCAAACCATTCCAGTGCCTCACCTCTGACATGATAAAAAAAAGTCTTCCTTGTATCTAGCCTATATCTACCCTCTTTCAGTTTAAAACCATTCTCCCTTATCATGTCCCAACATGCCCTACTAACAAGTCTGTCCCCATCTTTCTTATAAGCCCCATTTAAGTATTAAAGGCTGCAGTAACATCTCTGTGGAGCCTTGTTTTCTCCAAGCTGAAAACCCTTTATCTCTTAGCCTTTCCTCGTGGAAGAGGTGCTCCATCTCTCTGGCTATTTTTTTGGCTGTCCTCTGGACCTGCTGCAACAGATCCAAACCTTTCCTGCACTAAGGACTCTAGAGGCGAACACAATCCAGCTTGGTGATCGTGCCTCACCAGAGGGGAGTGGAAGGGCAGAATTACCTCCCTCGACCTGCTGGCCACACTGATTCTTATGCATGCCAGATTATGGCTGGCTTTCTGGGCTGTGAGCACACCCTGTTTACTGATATCAAGCTTTGAATCCACCAGTATCTCACAATGCCTTTGTCTTCTGTACTTTAGCAATGACCAAAGAGATATTGCAGATATCTCTCTCCAGTGAGATTTGCTATGAGGAGAGCTAAAGGAGGCTTTAAAAAAATCTCAGAGAACCTTTAGCATGGCCAAATTTGTAGTGTGTTTGGAATGATTTTAAAAGGAATAGCATCAAACATAAAATACCCATACACTTCTTGCACACAAATGTTTATTACATTTTGCATTAGATGGTTTTTTTCATCTCAGGCATGTCAGTTGCTGTGTTAGTAGATGATTCCACCTACAGTGTATTTACATTTTCTAAAGGCATTCCCATTCTCGGTTTCTTGCAAATATTTTTCTGTTTTGATGGTGGTGGTGGGAGGAAGCATAAAACCTCTACTCCTGTGATGAAGTCAGTTTAAAGATTTAAATAGCAAATCCAAATCAGAAATGAGACACTTTAAGTGTCATTTCTTTCAACAAGAATTGCTTTCTGCAGGAAGATACATTTGTGTTTGCGTAGGCATGTATATGCACACATTTATACCTTATTTATATTAGGAAACAAAACAAAAAAGCAGACATCAACTATTAAGAGCTGGTTATGGCTTGTGTGTCCAGAAATTTCAAAGTACTCCGTATCATCATGTTAGCCTAGCCAAACACTGTGTCTGCATATCATTGTGTGGTCACTGGCTGAGACATTTGAAATCCTCTTTGGGAATCTTCCTGCCAAAGTGGGCAGTCATGATAGTAACTTTATGGTGACCAGAAAGCTCATTGGAAATAGGTCATCCGACATGCAACATGCCCAATGCTTTTGCCTAATAAAAGCTTGGTTCTAGTCAGTTGTCTAGGAGGTTAACAAAGTGGATTTTCCCATCCTGTAGCATCCCACTGTATCTGTTTCTGTAGTGGACAGTTGTGCTTATGTTATGTGGAAACATTTAATTTTTAGTTAGTTTTGTCAGGTGGTGGAACAGAGTCTTGTCTTCTGTCCACTGCATTACCACAACGTGAGTTAATTTACATGAATTTAGAGAAGTCTTTTCAGTCTGGAAAAGAGGCAGCTGCAGTAGAATATGATAGAGGTCTATAAAATCTTGACTGACATGGCAAGGGATCAACTGCTCCCTGTTTCTTCTAAAGTAAGCACTAGACTTCACCAGGTGAAACTAGTAGGTGGCAAGTTTGAAGCACATGAGAGAATATGGTTGTTCTTGTTGCAGGTTGCTGTAGACGTAGAAGTGTACATTGATACAGGAAAGTCTGGAAAAGTTAATGAGACAGAAATGCACTGAGTGGTGTAATTAAAGGCATAGAAACTATATCCAGGTCCCTAGTCTGAAAACTGTTGGCTTCCTGAGCCATCAGTATTAGGTTGAAGTAAGGAACAAGTTTACCCTGTTCTTATTTTCCTCTGTAGGAATCCTTTCATAACCCCTGGTGTGGAGAAAGTACAGATAGTTGGGAGAATGTATGGGTAGCAGAAAATGGATCATTTCTACCTGGAAGCATGATCAGCTT
This sequence comes from Nestor notabilis, assembly GCF_000696875.1. Classification (NCBI taxonomy): domain Eukaryota; kingdom Metazoa; phylum Chordata; class Aves; order Psittaciformes; family Psittacidae; genus Nestor; species Nestor notabilis. The sequence goes on along the minus strand of NW_009925632.1, from coordinate 15,989 downwards.
GTTCATGGCCAAACTGGTGTTGAAAAGAACAGATTTGTTGACCATATGATTTGGAAGACATTTATAAACTTTAGCTGGTCAAGATTTTAAAATATTTCTGAGACAATAGTGAAGTCAAAAGAAAGAAAAAAAAAGGTAATCTCTTTTTCTGTTCTGTAGCTCTTGGGCATAATATACCTGTGTTTTCATTCATTTCTTTTTCAGGAAAAATACAACATGCAACACCTGCTTTTGCCTATCAGTAGTAAATTATTTGCCATATATACACCTTCTATAGCTGCTTTTGTAGAAAAAAGTAATGCTGGATTGAATTAGTTGAAAAATGGTACAAAGCTAATGATCTAAACTGTTTAGGCCAAAGTATTGTCAGATTGGAAAAGGATTTTGGTTTAGTGATTTTGGTGAGAGAGTGAACATCTGAGTATTTTCGAAGAGAGCTGTAGAATAGATTGAGTGTTGGAATATGAATTAGGATACATATTTGGCTAATCCTTTGGAATTACAAGTGTATATTTCAATAGTTGAAATACGTAACAATGGTCAGGAAAAGTGTAGTAGAGAACATGGTTCTGTCTGGTTTCTATCTTGGTTTCAAGTGTAGTTTCAACATGAAGAAAAGCACTAATACAAACAGACAATATACACTCATGTTTCTTCCAGTCCTGGTAAATATTGCTGAGATTCCAGTGTAGCACTTAGAAGCTTCTCTGAATGATGTCCTGACAAAGCCTTCTGTACATACAGCTGCTTCTGCTTATGTTGGTGCCTAATTTGCAGAAATGTGTTATCCCGTTCACATATTTCTTTAATTTGTCCTTCCTTTTGTAACTTAAGGATTATCTTAAAAGACATCTGGAGGTCTTTTCCGTGCTTAAGAAAGAATGAGGAAAGGCTCTGCTGCAAGAAATTAAATTGCTGGTGCAGAAACTAATGGAACACTGCAAGGTGCTGCACAGAGCCTGAAGTAGTGCAAAACAAACATGGCCTGAATAGAACCCTGTCAAAGTGCTTGTCTGTTGTAATATTGTGAAAGAATTCAAATACCAGAGGGAAGAAGCTTTGAAGAGTAGCTGTTTATCACACATGTTTCTCCTTGCTCCTATTTAGAGATGCTTGCAGCAACTTTCTGTTAGAGCCCTACAAGATGCATAAAGAGAAGCAGATTGCTTACAGGCTGGTAACACAACGCTTTTTTTAGCGCAGAGCAGAGACTCTGTATTAGCTCCCTTCTAATGCTGTGCATGTCAGTGCATTGCTCAGCTAATACTGCTAACATGTTTTCCCTGAAAAGCTTTAAACAATATGAAAAAAGCACTTTTTTGGAAACTTGTAAAATTCAATTTCACAGTGTTTTATGGTTTTATCACCTTAGTCAGTGGAGACTGAGTGCTGCATATCAAAACAAAAAGTAACAAGCTGGTGCCATTGCTGCTTTTACATGCTCTAAACAGTCTTTGACATCCAAACACCATGTTAAAGGACTGCCTAAAGTTGACAGAGGTATTAGATTCATCAAAGGCTACAAAGGCAGATAGGCTATCTGGACAGAAAAGTAAGTATCCGGAAGTGATTGCTCTTATTTATCCTTGGTTTTGATAGCCAAGGTTATTATTACTTAAATGTGACTGACTTTCTTTAAAGGTAAGAAAAACAAGTTAAAAGAAAAACTGCTATGCATTCCTTTAAATGCATGCACAAACAAATAAGGTGAGATATTGTAGCACTAAGAAAATTATTTGTGCTAAGTCTTAGAAGTGAAATAGATAACATGAAAATTTTGTAAAATTGTTGCCTTTTGTTTTAATGCTAACTGTTCAGCAGACAGTTCTGTAGCTAAGAAGGATGTGGAATATAGAGTTGCTGATATAAAGGCTTCTAGGATTTTTTTAAAGATGAGTGTGGTTTGTGTGTATTTAGGTGAAAGCAGAATCACTGTGGTAGCCTAACATAAAGCTACAAACATGAACCAAATACTATAGTAATTCTCATCTAGAAGAAACCGTATTGAGGGGACACAGTCAGGTAGGTGCTTTCCTATTCTGAATACACGTTTTCAAGGAGCATTTGGTTTTGTCAGTCTCAAATGGGCTGGCCCTCCTATGCTCCTGAGTCCTGTAAGACCCTAGTGGGAAGGAACTGTTATAGAAAGTTAGAAAGAGAAAAGAAAGGTGTTATTTTGTGATTCCTACAGCTATCTTCTGACATCCTCTTGTTGTACTTGGCCCAGCAGACCTGGATTTTCACTTCTTTCTTTCTCTCTCTCTTTGTTATCATACAGATAATTGTTCCAAGATATTCTGCAAAAGAGGAATATGCAAACCTTCTTTGACCTTGAACACAATGACATGTCAGTCTGGGTGTTCAGGCAGTACTTCTCTTGCACTTTGCAGCTGGTATTCCACTTGCTCTTACAGCACTTGGTCCTCTCCCCTATCTGTTTTTTTAGTGAGAAAGCAACACCTCTGTATTTTCACCATTTTCTAATCCTTTGCAGTTTCACTCAGAGACTGAAATTCTATTTCAAGGCATGTAATGTCTGCATATACAGTAAAACAGTGCATACAGGAGTTCATGGCCACAGAGCAGTCTGTTCCCCAATCAGCTGCTCTGTGGAGGCATGCTACATAAGCTGTATGAAATATGGTTATTGATCAGAAGCTGATTTACTCAATACTGTTTTTACAAATGACAGTATGCTTGCTTTTGTCTTTTTTGTTACAGTTTTGTTAATAACCTCTGGAAAGCAGTGTGGCATTCAGCACATAAACGAGAAACCTAGAGGGTGGGCAAGGATGAAGCAACTACAGAAATTTAAAAGATATTGCAGAGGTGGCAGGTGTGCTTCACTTCAGATGTTGCTTGTACTTTATTCTGAATTTATTGTCTGCATAGCAATTGTCATGGAGAAAAGAAAACAGAATGGTTATCAGGAATTTAGTATTTTTTTTTTTTAAATCTGGTTGTTGATGGTGTTTACAACATAAAAATTAGCAGCTCTAAAGAGAAATAATTGATAGGCACTGTCAGTATAGTGATATTATTGTTGGAAGCTCATTGTAGAATAAGTATAACTTGAAATTAACTGGAATTGGAAATGAATGTGTCAATGGGAGGAAAAAGATCATGACTGAATATATTTTACCAAGTTAAATATTTGTTAGCATTATATTCCGCATGCAGAATAAAAATGCAAGGATACCAAATCTGAACACTTGCAACATTTCAGCATATTTAAAGTATAATGATTACTGTAGTTATTTAGCATAATGACTAAAATATCTGTGCAAAGTACTTTATTTATAGCAACATTTGTAATTAGGTACATTAGCGTTTTTTATTTCAGACAGGAATGTCCTGTAGAGCTAACCCGTGTGAAATGAATTCTCCAATTAGTGAATTTACATATCATGCTTGTTTCTGTGAAAAGTAAAATTAATTTTCTTTTTCTCAGCAACTTTTGTTTCTATTACATTTGGTTTTAAGGAAATGATATAGCATAACTCTCCTTTGCCATATTTAAATCTTAAACTCAGCAACTGTATCCTCAGTGAACAAATATCATGATTCTTTTCCAGCTGGAACTCCCCAAAGGTTATTATTTCATGGGGTTTACTTGATACATTTATGGTCATGAAGACGCTTTTGATTCTTGTAGTTCTTCTGCCCTTTCCTCTTCCTCCCTCCCCCAAAAGAAGAAAAACCCAACAATACCTAGTATAAAAACCTGGGTAAAAAATATTTCTCAAAATGAATCAAGTTCATACTTTGCAAATTAAGTATTATCAAGTTCCTTAGTAAGTTTTCTATTTCTTTTAGTAATGCTAAATTGATTAGAGGTGATTGTGCCTGGTGTACAAGGCACAGTATGGTGAAGACTTTTCAGCACTCTAGAGGCTGGTAAAGGTGTTCACATAAAAGCTTTGTCTAAATCATTGATTTAAGGTTGAAGAAAAGTTGTTTGCCACCATTTTGAGTGCCAAACATAGGAAATAAAACAAATATTTAGATAAAAAAGGTTGTCATGACCTCTACTGAAGTGGTTTCTAACTTTATGTAGCAGCTGAAGTTTACGTGTGTGAAGTTCCTTTCAGTCCAAATTTCTGCCACTATTCATGCACAGGACATTGTCTTGAAGGATGGGAAACTTGTGGTCAAATGCTAGTTCCTCTGTTTGGTTTGAATCAGACTGCTGAACTCAGTTTTCCTACTTCCCAAGGGCTGTTGTGATCACTGATCTGATGAGTGAAAAGGGATCATTCCTGGCCTCATTTCTTCTTTTCCATGTGATCTAGTTGAGATACTCTGTAGATTTAGTTTGTACCTGTACTCTCTATGAGCCACATAGCTGTTGTGATTTGTACTTACTGATGCTGAAGCTCCTCTTGCGCAGTCTGAGGAATCTGGGTGCTGACCACAGGCCTCTGGGATCCTCTTGGTGAAGGGACAAGTTTCACACTGATGGCTGTCCCTGGGGGAGATATCTTAATTTTAATAAAATGGCTTGGCTCACCCTTAGTCTCTGATTTGAAAACTGTATACTGTGCTGATTTAAATGTAGTTTACTACTTTGTTCACATGAGGTGACTGCCAAGGAAGAACACCACTATTTCAAGCTTTCCTTTCAGGCACTGAAACACCTCAAGAGAAATAGAAAAGTTGTGAAACTTAGTGCAGGCAGTACCACCTAAGCTTCTATTTCCAAATAATTTTGCCGAAAGTGAAGGGATGAAGAATTTGTCATGTGGGAGATAAAAAGTAACTGTGACTCTGTGATACGACCTGTTGGACTGGCTGCTTGGTTACGTCAGTGAAACACTGGTAGTGTTCTACCAGTTTATAATAGATTAGGTTTGGAAGATTAGTAGATTTTTAGTAATAATGATAACAATGCATCCATGTTCTTTATGGCAGGTGGTATACCTTGATTTAAGGGTGATAGTGATACCAAATTTCGGTGACAATAGTGACCCCAGCCAATTTAGGAAAGAAAGTAGTATCCCGATAAGGTCAAGTTCTAAGTATTTACCACAGTGAAAACAAATCATTCATGCCCATTAACACGGATGTTAGGTTACAAAAAGGTGTGGTTGACCTTCTGTTTTCTTAACTGTCAAATACTGTTAAATACTAATATATATACTTTTATTCATAAAGGTGCTTTATTCCTTTGTAAGAAATTCTTGTTGTTCTTATTTTTCTGAAGAAGCTGAAGAGGTGGTTTTGTACAGCAGTTAACAATTTGCTGGGAAGCAGGGAAACAGAAGCTGTTGAGGTCCTGCATGTGTGATGCTCAAGCAGCTGAAGTGTTTCTATAGCCCCTTAAAAACATGAGTAAAAGAATTGCTTTTGATCAGGAAATACCAATTAGTTGAAATGGTACCATCAGGAATAGACACCCAGGCTGATAACAGAATTTCTTCAGAAGGAAACCGATTCTGATTTCAGACAAATGGATAGCCTGCTAGTTGTGTCTAACCATTGAAGGAACCTAGGGCTAGTTTGTTTGCTGTTTTACTGAATGCAGGACTTGAAGTCAGGCTCTCTCTGGCTGAATATTTAATTGGCATCGGACAGTTAGTTACACAAAGGTTTGGCATCCCTTGAGCAGGGCACTTACTGGGATAGGAGACCCTGGTGTTCTAAATTGGACAGGATAAAGCTAGTATGTAGATAGGATTTGAATGCTGTGGTCACCAGGCTACTGGCTGATCTCTGCATGCCTTTCTCTGTCTTGTAGTTGATGAAGGTTCTCCTCACAAAGAACAAAATTCCGAAAGTCCTTGGAACATAAGGTGTAGTTATCTTATCCTGGTTTATTAATCTGTAAAAGGCTGTAGGCCTATGGATATTTCTTCCTGACAATCTCTCACGTTTGGACCTTCAGTGAGCCTCCAAAGGCAGTGCCATGGGAATATGGTAATGATTTTTGCCTGGCCTGTATGTGCCCCTTTTTGTTAACTCCAAGACCTAATTGTTAGTTGAGAAGAATTTAAAACACTCCTTTTTTTAAGCTGTATTTTATCAGCTTATTTTAAAGGCTGCATTTTGGAGAAGCAACACTATATCCATAATGTAATGTTTTAGTAGGCATTTAAAATGTAAAGTGTGAAGTCTGAAATAATCTTTTAGCTTAAAAAATAAATTAAAATTAGTAATATTTCAGATCCATTCCCTTTTATTTTCCATGCTTCTCCTGTGAGTTTTCTAATATGCCTGAGTGTTAATCTAGAACATACACTCTTATTTCTAGGAAAATACTTTTTATTAAAAATTATTTCAGATTTCTAAGAAGTGTAATTTTCTTTTAGAGCACAGCTTATGACAGCATGATCACTTTTGAAACATTATAAAACAACACAAATGTGATGCCAGGTAACATGACTATTTCAACAGCCTGATGTGCAATTAATGTAATACTTCACAATATGAAAGCTTTTTATAAGAAATAAAAATGCAAGTGCAATTCTGAAAGATAATTAACAAGTAAAATAACCTGAAAAGGCTGTCATTTAACTGTTATTCTGGAGCAAACAATGGCTGTTCAAGGCTTGGCAATGTATAGCTCACATACCTGCAGATTATGTAGCTGGTGGTGTGGGTAACGGTAGTAAAGGAATTGATGGTAAAACTGAAAAAAGAAAAAAGGATGATGAATTTCTTTAGTTTGGGGAAGAAGAATTGGGCATTATTTGAAGATAGCAAAACCAGAAAAATTTGGGTGGAATTTGTTATTTATAGCTAAGCAGCTCCAGTGTGCTGAGATGTATTTAGAATGTCAGGTAAATAGAAAAGTCTTTATGCTTTTACCTTAGTCCTTGGGATTTGGCACATGACTTTGAAAATTATCCTTTAAAAAGTAAGAAAAATACTTGAAAACAGAGTTTTATACAGGGAAAAAAAAAGGAACCTGTGTTCAGAATGCAGTGTCTTGTTAGCTATATATTGTTAATTATGCTCAAGCTTCTGGTAAAAGGGATTACGTCAATTGTCAATAACAGCAGACTTGGCTTTTCACTTAGAAAGTTTCTAAACCTGAAAAAATCCTCTGAATTTTAGCTTCCTCAAAGATGAAGGTCAAAGCAGTTCAAGAGAAAAGCTGTGAATGGTGAGGAGAGGTTGGGGAAAGGAATTATATGCAGATCCTGCAAATGACAAAAACTCTGGTCAGATTAGATATCCTTTTACCTCATATTTGTTATATGTGATGTGAAACATGAATGAGACTTGAAAAGGCCTCTGGAAGGGAAGATGCCCATGGTCTTTCTCAGGCCCTGCAGACCTTGCCTGGTTAAAGCTGTCCAGTTCCTTGCAGCATTATTGATCAAGTGAACTCTGTGTCTGTGGGACTACTTTGGGAGGAAAAGAATCAGGACTGGGCACCATACTCCCGCCATGTTCACACTGTGCAGTTTGGCTTGAGAGCCGTTTTTTATACTAAATTTGAAGTGCAAACGTTCTCAGTCACTGCCTGCTACCATAAAGCAGCCACTTTCAGGGCAGACTTTTTTCTCATGGATTACTTCCATTTCTGAAGAGTGCACTTCTTCAGATATTGGTAAAAACGAGTATCACATGCAGATTTGCATAGCTGGTTTGTCATATTGCAGATCAAACAGTGTGTTTAGAAGCAGAATACCTACCAAGTTGTCGTGGTTTAAGCCCAGCCAGCAACTCGGAACTACACAGCCGCTCACTCCCCCCGCTTCTTCCTCCCCCTGCTCCCGGAGGCATGGGGAGGAGAATTGGAGGAATGTAACTCCCACGGGCTGAGATAAGACCAGTCCAGTAACTAAGGTATAACACAAATCACTACTGCTACCAATAATAATGATAAGGGAAATAACAAGGGGAGAGGACACAACCGCTCACCACCCGCCGACCGATACCCAGCCCGACCCGAGCAGCGATCTGGGCCTTCCGGGTAACTCCCCCCAGTTTCTATACTGGGCATGACGTGCTGTGGTATGGAATACCCCTTTGGCCAGTTTGGGTCAGGTGTCCTGTCTCTGCTTCCTCCTGGCTTCCCCTCCTCCCTGGGAGAGCATGAGACTGAGAAAGTCCTTGGTCAGAGTAAACATTACTGAGCAACAACTAAAACCATCGGTGTTATCAGCGTTGTTCCCAGGCTGAAAGTCAAAAACACAGCACTGCACCAGCTACTAAGAAGGAGAAAAAAATGACTGCTGTAGCTGAACCCAGGACACAAGTAAAGGTAACTTCTCTATATCTAGCAGCCTAAACATGCTCTTAATTAAGACTCACCTTGTAATAGTGCCAGGAGACTGCTTTTAAATGCTCGAAGTAATTCAGGGAAAAGGTTGTCTTCTCTATTTTAAACTCAGGCTGTTTCAAAAGTACCCTGAGTGTGTGAGAACACTGGGTAATGCCTATGACAGAAATGGTAGCAAATTCAAAATTGAAGTGCACCTACCATGCTAATATAGCAAAACAAGGCTTGTGATGGGAGGGGTATTGTGGCTATGGTTGTCTCAAAGACTATGCACAGCTAATAAGTATTTAGGAATTAGTTATGCAGACATATAAAAAATGCTGGGCTCTGGAGCCAACATGGGATTCTACTCATTCTGCAAGTTCATCAATAGCTGTGGAAGCAGTCAAGAAAGAAATGTAAATATGTTCCTGCATTTGTGTGTGTGTGTGTGTGTCCCTAAGCCTGTGCTGGGAAGCAGGTATTCTTCCTTTCCAAAGGACTCCTGCCTTCTTTCTGTTTGGCAGTCAAGCTGCTGCAGTCATTTGCAAACAGATTTCTCCTCTGCTTCAGGCTTTAGGTCAAGAAAGCCCAGAGTTCATCTGAAATTAGTAAGGCTTAGAGATACAACTAAATGGAATGTTCCTGACTGTTTGGCTGACTGGTGCATTTTAATCTTTTTCAGTGTCTGTGTGCTGCATTCCTGTTTTATACCCTGCACACTGGTATCTTCTTTTGTTTGTTCTTCTGAGTGTACCTGTGCCCAAACAAGGGTCCTGCTGTGCTGCCCTCACTAGTATTGCCCTGCTGCATGGGAGAATGGGGCTCGAATATGGTGGGATTTCATTACAGGTGCCAAAGCAGCTGATTTTGCTCTGCAGCTGGCTGAATATACAAATGTTTTGGAAAGCCGGGAGTGCGTGGCCATGTCATAGCATTTGGCTGCACAACTACATAAATAGTAACATACATAAAAGAAGGATTCATAGTCTGAGCCTCTTAGAGACTGTGTGGTCCTGCATCTCACCAAGGGTTCTCTTTGCCATCAAGCCCCAGGTGCTTTCCAGATGAAGAAATCCATATGGTTGTTGTATGCTTTTTGTTCTGTGAATAAATTAAGAATCATAATTAGTTATATATTTATTCTGGCATCTTCAATACATAAACATGCAGGGTGAGATTTTGTGTATACATATATAGTCAAAAGAAAAACAGTTCTAAAATGAGAGAGATGTTTGTTTGGTGAAACATCTGTCTCTATGTTAGCACTTATACTGAATACCTAACCTTAGAAAATAATTTCACTACCTTTAACTCTTTATTTTCATAGTTAGCAAAGGGTGCAACATTTGAGTTTTGCTTTCTACCATTCAATGCTCCTGTGTCTTGTGTGGAATTTAAATGCACCTTATTACTGTTCTCAGTTACTTTCTGAAATGTCTTAATTTAATTCCCATCCGTTCTCCCCTGTGGCCTCCAAAGAAAAGAAAATAGGTGGGGCAGACAAATTGGAAAGTAGGAAAATGCTTTGTGTCAGCTTTTCTGATTGTGTCAGGTGCACTGCAGAAAAAATAATCTACTTCATTATCTCCTTGTTCAAGTGGAATACTAATCAATATCAAGGACTGAAAGAACAGCTTCTGATAAATACAGGATGCTACTGACAGTTCACTTTTTAAAGTGATCATTCTTAATAGTGATTTGTGGTTAACTATTATTTGAAGTATTTTTAAGTGGTTAAGTCTTTAAGAGCCCTATGTTACTATTTATGCTTTTGAAAAGGAGACATCACTGAACTGTCCTTTTACCTTCTTCTACTTCCCCTCAAAAAAAAAAAAGTGTTTAAATATCTTTTCAGGATCAGATAGAGCAAAAAAAGTCTTTCTCATGTAGCTTGTTTATTTAGAGAGCAAACACAAATTCTTTTATGCTAAGATCTTCCTTATTCTATATTTTCTATTCTGGACCAAGTTTTTCATATGTTTGTATTCATTAGTACATGATATGTAGAGAATGCAGAAGTATTAAAACAAGTTACATAGGAAGGATTAGGCAACCTCAAAAACGAAAGCCAGTGCAGATATCATCATGAATATTTTCTGCTTAAGATAGTTTTTACTGTATGAAGGACATGTATTCTCACTCTGGCCTAAAATAAGTAGAAATACCCAACTCTAGAAAAAGTAACATACACCACCTCACTCCTTTCTGATATGTTCTGAGCTAAATGTGAACTCAAGAGCTCTATCTTTCCCATTTATCTCTTCTGTTTTCTTCAGCAAGGGGTAGCCTTGGTTGGATTAGGAGATTTAGGCAGGTGACAATCTAACTTCTTAGGCATGTTCTAACTGTAAATTTAGTCTCTTGTTTTCAGTACAGAGACATTTTTTTTCCCCTGAAAAACTGCCTTCGTTATCCAATATTGGGTAAAAAAGACTTGAACCCAACTTTGAAATTGCTGATCACACTGTTTCTGTAACCTGGTGTTAGTGTAGGTTAAATGGAGCACCTGTAAATTTTCTGTATGTAATTAAATTTCCTAGGATAATATTTTTGTGTGATAGTGACTGTCTGTAAATGGTTTCTTTAGCCAGCAAGCACAGCAAAAGCCTTGCAATTCTACTCACTTAACAGCAGAAGTAATCTGGATACTCAGAATTAAAGCATGAGTCTTTTTGTGTGGAGATTTATGTTCCTTCCCTGCTTGTACAGCTGATGGCCATCAGGAGTGGCTGTGGTGTTTGGTCTTGCTGTTCCTTTATGAATTGTTGCTCAGCTGTAGAAGACTATGTGCTCCAGGACTACCTTAGAAAGGGAAAAAAAAAAAGATTTGAGTGGTGCTCTTGCTGTGTTTATGTGTCTGTCTGTGCCTGCTTTCCACCTAGCAGAGCTGCTGATGCCCCAGCTTGGCTCCAGAGCCTGTGTGCCCTCAGTCATGCCAGAGAGACCGAGCTGGAGCTGCTGCTTTCGTTTGTGGATGGGAGTTAGGACAGAGCCCCATGTTTCATTGGTGAAGATGCCAGCTGGTTCAGGAAAACATGAAGTAGTGTTTTTAGCCTTTAATGTGCCTGATTGCTTTTTTGAAGGGAGGGAAGGGGTTAGAAGAAAGAGGTTGAAGCTGTCCTCTTGTTTTATCTGTTCAGTTACACTTCACACTGCTTTGTGTTCTTCGTCAAAAAAGGAGTTAATAAAAAGCAGTCGGTGGAGTGTCAGAGTGGTCCTTTTACTACCACATATGTGACTAGAAAGAAGTGTAAAATCCGTATAGAAATCCACTGCTTATTGCTCTACGTATGATGATGATGATGGTGTAAGTTATTTTGTGATGCTCCTGTTTATGGGCTGAGATCCCATTCTGCCCATTCTTCAAAAAATGCCTAAAATTTATATCCTTCTGCATTTTGTCTAGTGCAAGTTGCAGCCATGAAGGTAAAACTCTTCAGGGCTCTTCCTGAACTCTTGAAGAGCTTTCTATATAAGATCACTCTTGAAAAACCAAACATTTCTTTTTTAGGAAATATTCCTTCCTGTATTTGCCTTAGAAGAAGAGATGTCTACCTCCTCTTTCTCAAGGTATACTTTGCCACAGTAAGAGGTGTTTACTTTCTCTATTTTAATACCATCTTCACATGGCTTAATCCTTACAGATAACTGCAGCTTGGCTCTGTGCTATGAATCCACCTGTGTCTGCAAACTTAAAAAAACCCCAAAACCCAAACGGGGATGAATACTGGAAATCTAGCCAGAAACCCCTCTTTAACTTCTTTGGCAGAGTGCCTGGAAAGGAAGAGAGAACACAGAATCAAAAGAAATTACAGGATTCAGAAGCACATTAAATTAGCCCTAAGAAATTGCTTTCTCCTTGTATTAGTGACTAGTGATAATCCAAAACACTACAGCCCTAGCCACTTTATTATTTTAAAAGGAATGGAAATAGAAATGTAAGAACAGAAAGCTTGAGTAATGGGGTCAATGGTTATGTTTTAAAGTGATAACTTAAATAAAAATGTTCTGCTTAAGAGGAGAAACCGTAGCAGAGTTAATTTTAAAAGGAAGAAGAGGAATCAGGATAATTTGATCCTGAAGGAATTTTTGAAGGTCCTCTTGTCAATCCTCTTCCTCAGAGCAAGGGCCAGTGGAGAGAAGGTTGCTCAAGACCTTGTCAAATAAAGTTTTGAGTATTTCCAGGGCTTCAGATTCTACCACCCATGTGATGTTTAGAGGGGGTTTCTCATTTCTCAGCACAGACCAGAGAAAGAAGAGTTTTGAACCACAGAGTGCTTGTATTCTTTATAGGTGCCTTCCTCACGGGCTTTTATGGCAGGAGTGCATTTTTGTTTGTTTTTGTTTCGTTTTGTTTTCCCCCCAGTTAATAAATAGTATAGATCTGTATCTATGAAGATATTCATTGTTTAAATCAATAGTGTTTGGCCATTGTTTAAATGGTCCTACCATGGTATTTACCTTCTCCGAGGATTAGAATTTCCCCCCAAGACATTATGTAGGTTCAATATAAAGCAAACACTAATAGTCAGTATATGTGAACTGACTCAGCCATGCAAATCTGATCAGGTTATTTGGCTGCTGTGCTCATCTACTTAAAAACTAATTACAGCTAGGAGTTTGAAGTTTGCCTAATACAAGCATGCAGAGCTGCTACAGAGCAATTCTGGCTGCAAAGATCTTTTCACTAGGTTAGACTGCATCTTTTTTTTTTTACTTCAAAAAGCTTACCATATCTATAAAATAGAAAAAATAATACAAAAAGTACAATAATTACAGTAGTGTTCTCCATAGCTCAGTGGGAAAAAATGACTGTATTAACAATAAAAAATCATTTATGGAGTATGCAGCACAAGTAAGACCTTCATTTCCTGAAGGTGAAGGTAATCCTTTGTTTATTGTGCAAATGTATAATCCCAAAGGTAAGGATTTGCTGCAGAAAGTGAAATTCACCTCAGAGCAGTAAAGGAAAGGATTGTCACTCCTCACAGTTTTTACACAATTGTTATTCTTGGATTAATTTATGACTACCAGAAACAACTTCTTTCTGTTTGTGCTTTGTATGTCGGTAAATGCTTAAATGATGAGCATTTCTAAGAATGTACCATAAAGACTTCATTAATATAGTATTAAAGCTTTTATCCCATTGGACCTGGTAAAATCCAAAGGGAACAGATCTGAAAGGGGCATTCTTCTGTTCTTGTCTGCCATCCTGAGTATCTGAATTATTTTTTATTTATTGATTCATTGATTTATTTATTATGTCCTATACATATTTCACTGGCTGTGACAATCAGAGGTGTCCTTTGGGCTTTGTTTTCTAATATCTATGTCTTTGTCTTCCTTGTTAGCTTTATTGTAAGGGAAAGAAGACACAGTTTGTTTTCCAGGAGTTGTCTGGATCAGCATCCTGTTGTCTCAGAAGTTGGAGATGTGCTGTGTATAATGAGTGCAGTGACACAGTGGAAGTGACAGAAGAGCAAGAGGGCATAATTTTTTTGAGCAGAAAGGAACAGTGTAGACATGCCTGCTAGTACTGGGGAAGAGAAATGAGTCTTCAGAGAGTAATTCAAAGTCTTTGGAAAAGAAAGGTGACACATTCCTCTGTAGTTCATAGGAAACAAAAAGAGCATAATCAGTACCCTGTCACGTCAGAGGGGACGAGTAAATGACGAGACCTTACTTCAGAAAGGTCACATGCTGAGGAATCCCTAGTTACTTATCAAGGATGCCACTTTGGTGTAACTATGAATTAGAATTATTATAGTTGTTACAGGACAGTTATTCTACCGATAGGTTTATTCTATAATGCATACTATAATTCATTTTGGTTTGCTTTTTGGTGTTTGTTTAGCATTGAATGTCACTGGCAATTTCTGCAGCTTGCTAGCTTTGTAACTAGTAAGTGTTAGCATATGCCAATGTAACCTACAAATAAGTAACGAGAGAAGAAAGGGTTTTAAGTTTGTTTATATGAAAAATGTATGAGAGATTATTTGCAAAGAGGGATCCAATGTAAGTTTAATTAAAAATATTTACATTTAGAATGCAAGAGATTAATAACTGTCAATTTGAGAATTTAATATGTAGTGGTAATCTGGCTTTCAGTGAGAAGAAAGTGTTGGAGAGATTTCTAGAAAAAGGAAGTCTGCAAGTATGCTTTCTAGTATTTCTCTGGAATGACTACAGTGCTTCCTGAATTTGTATCATCTTTTGTAGTTTGCCTCAGAACAAACTTCTGAGGCGGAAGAGCGCTATCCTTATTTTAAAACTGGGGAACTGTGGCTCTCCTAAGGTGCAGGAAGATGTGTGAAACTGAGCAGAAACTGGTAACTTGGTTTCCCCTGTCCCAGGTTGGAATGCTTGCTTCCAGCTACGTCAATTTCAGATTGCAATAGAATGTAGTTCGTTGGGTTTAAACAAGATGGCTTAGACACTGATAATAATTTCTACGGGAGAATGAATTTCAGTGTAGTCAAAATTACTCTGCCTCTCATCCCAGTAGGTTATACCTCTGGAACTACTGAACTTCATGAAAACATGGTTTCATATTCCTAATCTACCTAATGTAAAGACTTAGAGTCTAGCCACTACACTGAAGTGTGTTGCATTAACATACCATATTGTGTAAATGTACCACATTCTGTGGAGTAAGAAAGCGTGCTTTTGTAGTTTAAGTCATCTTAACTTATTATGTCCAGACACATGATAGTTCAACCAGAATCTCCCAGTTCTGCCACAGATACATGGATGTGTGATGTTGGTCAGGATACTTATTCACTGTGCCCTGAAGTTCTCCTTCTGTAAACTGGAGGCAATATTTCCTTGCCTCTGGACAGTGCAACAAGAATAAATTCAGGTCTGTGGAATGTCAAGAGCCAGGGGGAAGACAGTCCCAAAAATGCGCATCTAAGTACCTTAGACCATTGAGGCTTTGCAACTCTGTAACTGCCCAGACTGCTTTATTGCTGTTAAATTCCAACCCTAACTATTCTATGAATATTGTACAATGTCTGCATCCTGTTAATGTCAAGAAATGCAATTCCGGGGGACAGTAGGGAATCATAGAATGGTTAGGGTTGGAAAGGACCTTAAGGTCATCTAGTTCCAACCCCCCTGCTATGAGCAGGAACACCACACACTAAACCATGTCACCCAAGGCTCTGTCCAACCTGACCTTGAACGCCACCAGAGTTGGAGCATTCACAACTTCCTTGGGCAACCTATTCCAGTGCCTCACCACCCTCACTGTGAAGAACTTCTTCCTTATATCTAACCTGAACTTCCCCTGTTTAAGTTTGAAGCCA